>NC_087191.1:2731966-2769466 GCF_035594125.1 Scylla paramamosain
TTTGAAACGTTTCTTTTACTATTTTTTTTCTACATTTTTTTCTTTTCTCTGTCACTATCAGTATGTGTTGTAGGTATGAATTTATACATATAACATTAATTTCTCATCGCTAAAATATCTATCTATCTATCTGTGTATGTGTCTAGAGGATCACTTGCTAATCCTGCAATCACCAACAACACAGCAGGACTCCATGAATGAAGGTTGAGACCTCCAGCAGTGTGCTCTCAGTGTTGCCACAAGGCCCTTCATAGGTCATACACCCCTAACCCTCTTGCTCAAGGTTACAAGATGCTTGCTGCTTGGTGAAAAATTACGTGTGTGTGTGTGTGTGTCATAATAACAAACTGGACTAGTGCACATGTTGCGATAGCTCATAACACACACACACACACACACACACACACACACACACGAATAGTATATAATTAACGCCCTAGGAAAATGTCACTTCATTCGCTTGCAGCGTGTTCACCAACATCTGCGGAATGAGGTGAGTCTGAGGTGCACTCCTCACACAGACAAGCAGACCTTCGTCCTCTCTGTCTCAGGGACAGCGTAACACATCTAAGGGTGTGTTGGTTACTCCTGTCATCTTTTTACTCCTTGAGTTCCGGAATATGGTTATTGTTTAGTGTATACGATCATACATTTAACATTCATTCGGATGATTCTGCTTGAGAGAGATTTGTTCATGCGTATAAAGCAGCCTCATGAAGAGATGTCACTTGCAACACCTGTCCCAGATCACCTTAAAATTCGCCAACCCAATGTGAAGACATTTCTAAGTATAACGCCACTCACCACCCATCTAACCTTGCTTATATTGGCACAAAGAATAGGTGTGGTTATCAGGTGGAGATAAATATAGTTTAACTTAGGTCAAGGAGTGTTTATTATGCTGGTGATCTGGTGATTGGACTCTTCTGGAAGTGAGAGTTGGTGTTCTGACTCTACCGTTTACCACTTTTTTATTCCTTCTACCTATGGCTGATACTGAGCTGGGAGCTGTTGTTCCTTGTTCATTTTTTTTTTTTTTCCCATTCTCAAAGCATTAAGCTCAAAGTTTAAGCTTCATAGAAGCAGTGCTGACTTCATTCTTAGTGATGGTTAAGTACTTAGGACAAGCAGTGTGAGATTAAAAAATTCATCAATTACCTACACTAAGGTAATGCGTAAGGCCTCTTACATTCAGTTCGTCTATCTAAGGGCTTACATAAAAGATCATGTTAAACGAAGGCTCAGAGAATTTGCAGTTCAACTCATTACACTACTTTCTTCTTATTTTGTTTAATTTATCCTTAACCAGAAACCATGAATCTCTGATCCCTTGTCTGATTCCGAGCCAACTTCATTCACTTTTTTACGTGGAAGAATACATAAGAACATAAGAAAATAAAGGAAACTGCAGGAATCTGTAATAATAGGACACATTGGAAATTAATAGGACGGATCGATGAATATCTTTCTCTTCTCAACTTTTCTGAAGCTATATATATATATATATATATATATATATATATATATATATATATATATATATATATATATATATATATATATATATATATATATATATATATATATATATATATATATATATATATATGTATATGTATATATATATATATATATATATATATATATATATATATATATATATATATATATATATATATATATATATATATATATATATATATATATATATATATATATATATATATATATATATATATATATATATATACGAGTATATATATATATATATATATATATATATATATATATATATATATATATATATATATATATATATATATATATATATATATATATATATATTATATTAGCAACAATGTTATCTTACACTTAGACTAACACTAACAATAACCTCAATACTTACACGAATATTAACACTTACACTAACATCAACAACAACATTTATATCAACATCATCCTAACACAATCTCACTAACACTCACTCACACTTACACTGATACACATTAACACTTACTATGACTGACTTACACACATTCACTCACAGTCACAAATCACAATGACACACACACACACACACACACACACACACAAACACACACACACACACACACACACACTAGCACTAATCACATTACTACTAATGAACATCTGCATTTACAGCCGCATTAACATAAACAAAAAATATATAAATAATAAAAAAAAAATAAAATAAAATAACCAACATGTAAAAAACACATAAAAACAAATATGTGTATATTGCATATGACGAATTATAATTTTTATTACCAGTGGTACTTTGGGATGTGATAAACTCGTCACCTGGGTAATAACGAAATTATGTATATATATATATATATATATATATATATATATATATATATATATATATATATATATATATATATATATATATATATATATATATATATATATATATATATATATATATATATATATATATATATTTTTCTTTTTTTTTCTCTTTTTTTCTCCCATAGATTTCCTAATAATATATATATATATATATATATATATATATATATATATATATATATATATATATATATATATATATATATATATATATATATATATATATATATATATATATTTTTTTTTTTTTTTTTTTTTTTTTTCTATGTAAGAGGGACACTGGCCAAGGGCAACAAAAATCAAAAAAAAAAATGCCCACTGAAATGCCAATCCCGTAAAAGGGTCAAGGCAGTGGTCAAAAATTGGTCCCTCCCTCTTGAAGGAATTCAAGTCATAGGAAGGTGAAAATACAGAAGCAGGCAGGGAGTTCCAGAGTTTACCAGAGAAAGGGATGAATGATTGAGAATACTGGTTAACTCTTGCGTTAGAGAGGTGGACAGAATAGGGGTGAGAGAAAGAAGAAAGTCTTGTGCAGCGAGGCCGCGGAAGGAGGGGAGGCATGCAGTTAGCAAGATCAGAAGAGCAGTTAGCATGAAAATAGCGGTAGAAGACAGCTAGATATGCAACATTGCGGCGGTCAGAGAGAGGCTGAAGACAGTCAGTTAGAGGAGAAGAGTTGATGAGACGAAAAGCTTTTGATTCCACCCTGTCTAGAAGAGCAGTATGAGTGGAACCCCCCCAGACATGTGAAGCATACTCCATACATGGACGGATAAGGCCCTTGTACAGAGTTAGCAGCTGCTGGGGTGAGAAAAACTGGCGGAGACGTCTCAGAACACCTAACTTCATAGAAGCTGTTTTAGCTAGAGATGAGATGTGAAGTTTCCAGTTCAGATTATAAGTAAAGGACAGACCGAGGATGTTCAGTGTACAAAAGGGGGACAGTTGAGTGTCATTGAAGAAGAGGGGATAGTTGTCTGGAAGGTTGTGTCGAGTTGATAGATGGAGGAATTGAGTTTTTGAGGCATTGAACAATACCAAGTTTGCTCTGCCCCAATCAGAAATTTTAGAAAGATCAGAAGTCAAGCGTTCTGTGGCTTCCCTGCGTGATATGTTTACCTCCTGAAGGGTTGGACGTCTATGAAAATACGTGGAAAAGTGCAGGGTGGTATCATCAGCGTAGGAGTGGATAGGACAAGAAGTTTGGATTAGAAGATCATTAATGAATAATAAGAAGAGAGTAGGTGACAGGACAGAACCCTGAGGAACACCACTGTTAATAGATTTAGGAGAAGAACAGTGACCGTCTACCACAGCAGTAATAGAACGGTCAGAAAGGAAACTTGAGATGAAGTTACAGAGAGAAGGATAGAAACCGTAGGTGGGTAGTTTGGAAATCAAAGCTTTGTGCCAGACTCTATCAAAAGCTTTTGATATGTCCAAGGCAACAGCAAAAGTTTCACCAAAATCTCTAAAAGAGGATGACCAAGACTCAGTAAGGAAAGTCAGAAGATCACCAGTAGAGCGGCCTTGACGGAACCCATACTGGCGATCAGATAGAAGGTTGTGAAGTGATAGATGTTTAAGAATCTTCCTGTTGAGGATAGACTCAAAAACTTTAGATAGGCAGGAAATTAAAGCAATAGGACGGTAGTTTGAGGGATTAGAATGGTCACCCTTTTTAGGAACAGGTTGAATGTAGGCAAACTTCCAGCAAGAAGGAAAGGTAGATGTTGACAGACAGAGCTGAAAGAGTTTGACTAGGCAAGGTGCAAGCATGGAGGCACAGTTTCGGAGAACAGTAGGAGGGACCACATCAGGTCCATAAGCCTTACGAGGGTTTAGGCCAGCGAGGGCATGGAAAACATCATTGGGAAGAATTTTAATACGTGGCATGAAGTAGTCAGAGGGTGGAGGAGAGGGAGGAACAAGCCCAGAATCGTCCAAGGTAGAGTTTTTAGCAAAGGTTTGAGCAAAGAGTTCAGCTTTAGAAATAGATGTGATAGCAATTGTGCCATCTGGTTAAAGTAGAGGAGGGAAATAAGAAGAAGCAAAGTTATTGAAGATATTTTTGGCTAGATGCCAGAAATCACAAGGGGAGTTAGATCTTGAAAGGTTTTGACATTTGAGTTTTTGGCTAGTTGGAGAACAGACTTGGCATGGTTCCGGGCAGAAATATAAAGTGCATGAGATTCTGGTGATGGAAGGCTTAAATACCTTTTGTGGGCCACCTCTCTATCATGTATAGCACGAGAACAAGCTGTGTCAAACCAAGGTTTAGAAGGTTTAGGACGAGAAAAAGAGTGAGGAATGTACGCCTCCATGCCAGACACTATCACCTCTGTTATGCGCTCAGCACACAAAGACGGGTCTCTGACACGGAAGCAGTAGTCATTCCAAGGAAAATCAGCAAAATACCTCCTCAGGTCCCCCCAACTGGCAGAGGCAATGGAGAAGAAAGGGTGACAGCATAAGCAGAAGGATTAGAGGTCAGGAAAAGGTCAAGAATGTTGGGCGTATCTCCAAGACGGTCAGGAATGCGAGTAGGGTGTTGCACCAATTGCTCTAGGTCATGGAGGATAGCAAAGTTGTAGGCTAGTTCACCAGGATGGTCAGTGAAGGGAGAGGAAAGCCAAAGCTGGTGGTGAACATTGAAATCTCCAAGAATGGAGATCTCTGCAAAAGGGAAGAGGGTCAGCAATGTATTGTACTGTGTATGGCACCCATTGTAAGTGACCAAAAAATTTATTTTTTAGTAAAGTCTTGCCATCCGACTATTTTTCACTTTCAACAGCAATATTGTAATAGATTATGTTCGTAGGTCAAGTACACCACTGTGGGCTGCTAGAGTACAATAATGCAGCCTTCAGTCCCCATGACCGCGACTGTACCTCAGCTCTTCTCCTGCAGGTTCTTGGTCGCCTTCGTTGGCCTGTTGTGTGTGGCGAGAGCAGCATTATCCTTCCATCTTTCTGCTGCCCAATCCCCACTCTCCCTTGGCCTTCTTGCTGGGTAAGACACCACCGCCTCCTCCACCATTATCATTTTACTGGGCATTTATTTTCCTAGCCTATAATCCATCTATATAACAGGCCGGCAATCCCACACGGGATGGCATTCACCTACAACTTTATTAATACACCTATCGTGTTATTTCAGTGTCTGAAATGGGTCATTGTGCACTCTAACTTAGGAGACAAAATGAATCCTCAATTCTGTGTCCTTGCATGTATTTTTGTACAGTGCTTTGAATGTTAGCAAAGCTGCATACATATAAAGTTAATATTTATTCTTACTAATGGCATTTCTCTCCATTGACTTCTTGGATTTTGGAGGAGCTGGTGTTGAAATTATTGCAAAGTATGACAACAGAAGAAAAGCAAGATCTTAATCTTACTAATGGCTTTACTCTCCATTCACTTCAAGGTCTTTAGTGTGGATCATAAAATGGTGTTGTCACACTAAATAATATTTTGTGGTTTTCTTATCTCGATTATTGTCTCTTACTCTTTTCTTTGTCTTTATCTCTGCATTTTTGTGCTTATCCGTATTTATCTTTCCCCTTTTATGGGAGTCTCTTTCGATTTTTTCTTCTTTTTTTACGTTAGATGGTCACTGGCCAAGAAGAACAAAAAGAGGAAATAAAATCCCATTCCGTCCAGAAAAAAAAGTCAAAAAATGTCAAAAGAATCATCCTCTTGAAGAGAAGATACAGAAGCAGGTAGGGAGTCCCAGAGTTTACCACAGAAAGAAATGAATGGTTGAGAATATTGGTTAACTCTTCCATTAGAAAGGCGGACACAATAGGGATGAGAAAAAGAAGAAAGTCTTGTGGAACGAGGCCACAGGAGGAGTTAGCATGCAGTTAGCAAGATCAGATAAGCAGTTAGCATGAAAATAGTTGAAGAATATAGGAAGAGATGCAACATTACGGCGATGAGAAAGACGTTGAAGACAGTCCGTTAGAGGAGAGGAGTCGATAAAACGAAAAGCTCTTGATTACACCCTGTATAAAAATAGCGGTATTAGTGGAAACCCATATCCACATACATGTGAAGCATACTCTATACATGGGCGGATAAGGCTCCTGTACAGAGTTAGAAGCTCCTGGGATGAGAAAAACTGGTGGAGACGGCTCAGAACACTTAACTTTAGAGAAGCTGTTTTTAGCTAGAGCTGAGATGTGAAGTTTCTTATTTAGATTGTAGGTAAAAGACAGACCGAGGAAGTTCAGTGGAGAAGAGAGGAACAGTTGAAGAAGAGGGGATAGTTGAATGGAAGGTTGTGTCGAGTTGATTGGAGGAATTGAGTTTTTGAGGCATTGAACAATACTAAGTTTGCTCTGCCTCAATCAGAAATTGGCTTCCCTGTATGAACTGTTTACTTCCTGAAGGGTTGGACGTCTATGAAAAGACCTGGGAAAGTACAGGATGGTATTATTAGCGTAGGGGAGGATAGGACAACAAGTTTAGATCACTCTTCTTGGTTTAGATCACTGATGGATAATAAGAAGAGAATCGGTGACAGGATAGAACCCTGAGGAACACCACTGTTAATAGATTTAGAACAATGATCGTCTATCACAACAGCAATAGAACGGTCACAAAGGAAACTTGAGATAAAGTTACAGAGAGAAAGATAGAAGCTACAGGAGGGTAGTTTGGAAATCGAAGCTTTGTGCCAGACTATATCAAAACCTTCCTGTTGAGAATAGATTAAAAACTTCAGATAGGTAGGGAATTAAAGAAATAGAATGGTAGTTTAAGGGATTTGAACGGTCACCCTTTTCAGTAACAGGCTGATTGTAAGCAACCTTACAGCAAGAAAGAAAGGTAGATGTTGATACACAGAGTTAAAAGAGTTTGACTAGCCAAAGTGCAAGCACGGAGGCAGAGTTTTGGATTTCATTAGGTCCATAAGCCTTCCGAGGGTTTAAAAATGCGAGGGCATGGAAAACATAAGTGGAAAGGATTTTAATGGGCAACATGAAGTATTCAAAGGTTCGAGGAGAGGGAGATTATTGGAGATGTTTTTTTGATAGGTGACAGAAGTCACGAAGGAAGTTAGATTTTGAAAGATTTTTGTATGTTCTATTAATGAAGGAGTTTTTGGAGAACAGACCTGCAATAAATCGGCCAGAAATTTAATTCGCTTGATATTCAGGTGATGGAAGGCTCAAGTTATTTCTGTTTTTCCCTGTCTTTTTTATCTAACATTTTTTTTTTTTGCTTTCCTTAGTTTCTCCATCCCTCTTCCTTTATTTTTGTGTCCACTTTTGTGTCCCTGTCCTTGCAGCTCAGTTTCTTCACTTATCTCCAAGCTTCTCTCCATTTTCCTCCATCTCTCTCTGCCTCTCCACTTTCCTCTACTCATACTTTAACTTTACACCAGTTTCCCACACGCTTGCCTATACACTTCTCTCCATTTTTCTCTACTTATGCCTCCGCTTTCCTGCACCTATACACGCTTGTGTATAGGTGCACTTGTGTATAAGTGACTTCTGTTTACCTACTTCTACTTATACCTGCTCTTTCTTCCACTCTCCTCCACTTTCTCTCTCTTTCCTCCTCACTTTTCTTCACCTATGCCTCCACACTTCCCTTCACATATGTTTTCACAATCCCCTCAACCATTATCAACTTTCCCCCCGCCCTGTCCTCTCCACTCCTCCATCTCTCAGCGGCGTTCACTTCTGCAGGGATGTGGCTGTTGACCGGGGGATCTCTCCACGCCTTATGGCCACTGATGATGATGGTGATTCACGTATGATGAGGGACGCCTCTGCTTCTGATTCAGCTTCATCTTCTGAAGAGGCTGATGATTCTAGCAATTCGTCTTCACGCATGATGAGGGACGACTCTACTTCTGAAGAGGCTGATGATTCTAGCAATTCATCTTCACGCATGATGAGGGACGACTCTACTTCTGAAGAGGCTGATGATTCTAGCAATTCGTCTTCACGCATGATGAGGGACGACTCTACTTCTGAAGAGGTTGATGATTCTAGCAATTCATCTTCACGCATGATGAGGGACGACTCTACTTCTGAAGAGGCTGATGATTCTAGCAATTCGTCTTCACGCATGATGAGGGACGACACTACTTCTGAAGAGTTTGGTGATTCTAGCAATTCGTCTTCACGCATGATGAGGGACGACTCTGATTCTGATTCTTCTAATGATTCACACATGATGAGGGACGACTCTGATTCTGATTCTGCTTCATCTTCTAATGAGTCTGATGATTCTAGTAATTCTGGTTCTTACTCACGTATGATGAGGGATGACTCTGATTCTGATTCTGGTTCTAGTGTTTCTAATGATTCACGCATGATGAGGGACGCCTCTGATTCTGATTCTGATGATGATTCAACTTCTAATGATTCTAGTAACTGATGATGGTTATGATGACTCATGCATGACGAGAGCCGACCCAGATTGAAATGTGGACAATGATTCTGAGGAAGATGATTTTAAATCTAATGAGTCTGAACCTGAAGATGATGATAAGTGAGGAGAATAAGTAAGAGGGAGAGTGACATTTCTAATTCAAGAGAAACAGTGATCCCTGTAACCGAGGAGAACCACTGATCCCTTTAAAGAGAACCAATAATCTCTATGACTCAAGAGAAGAAAAATATCCCTCCGATTCAAGAAAACTAAGGATGCGTCCAGTAGAGAATTAATGATCCCTGTAATTCAGAAGAACCAAAGTTGCCTCCAAATCAAGAGAAACAGTTACAGCGACATTGAGACTGACAGCGAGCACTGATACCTACGATACCACAGATGCCTTCTCATTTGCAATCATACATGTAAACATGAAAAGTAAATAAAGTATTTATTGGCTAATGTTTTCTTTGTGTCGGTTAAGACTGAAGAGTGAGATGGTCAGTCAGTGATAAAGTTCACTAACATGAAGGGCGCTGATATATAATGGTTCTTTAAGAAATAATATGATTGTGCAAGACGAGAAGGCAAGTTGGTAATTAACTAGGATGACCCAAAATCCAAGACACAGGAAATAAAAAAAATATATATGTTTCTAATAATTTTTCTTTAATCGTATATCAATTTGTGTGATCACCATTAGCAATGCAAAGGTTCATGCATTTTCCTGAGATTCACATGAAGCCGATGCAATTACAAATGATAATGATTATTAACAACTACAACAAGAAAAAAACAATAACAACAACAACAACAACACCACTACTAATATCAACAACAACAACAACAACAACAACAACAACAACAACAGTAGTACTAGTAGTAGTAGTAGTAATAGTAGTATTAGTAGTAATACTAGTAGTAATAGTAGTAGTAGTGGTAGTAGTAGTAGTAGTAGTAGTAGTAGTAGTAGTAGTAGTAGATTAATTTATTAGTCTAATGGCTCTGCAACATCGCTGACATATGGCACTGCTACTTTTTTTTTTTTAAACAACAATAATTACAGGTTAGAATTAAAACCAAAAGTATGTTAGGGTAAAAATATTTAATTCACTAAAATGTCAGCATATTAAATGAAATGGAATGGACTTCCCAAACATTAAGTGCAAAAAAAAAAAAAAAAAAAAAAGATATTCTTTAAAATAAAGAATTTAAAGTAACGTGGAACTGATCCCAGTGGCCCAGAACAGCGCAATTAGTGTTGTTCTTTCTGTACCCAAGGCACTGAGCTCATTGAACTACATACATGGTGTTGTTCGTTATATGGCTAAGATACTGGCCCTACTGACCCAGGCATGAAGACAAAGCGTTGTTCGTTGCATGTCTTCCTCACTTACCTCCAGGTTGTTCCACTGCAAGGATAATGTTCTGCCCAATACTATATTACTGATAAAATAATAAAAAAAAAGTCAATAAAATGGAATTGATAATTTGTTCAAAAGATCAGCCTTCTCCAAAACACACAAGAGCCTCATCTCCCATTAAAAGAGGCCTGTCTCCAAATATTAGTGACATCTGGAATGTCCTAGCCTCAACGCGACAACGGAAAAGGTATCGCTCCTTCAGCTTCACTAGACTTTTTTTTTTTTTCATGTACGAGGGACGCTGGCCAAGGGCAACAAAAATTAAATAAAAAATAAATAAATAAATAAATAAAGTGGTCACTAAGATGCCAGTCCCAGAACAGGGTCTAAAGCGGTAGTCAAAAATTGAAGGACGAGTGTCTTGATACCTCTCTCTTGAAGGAATTTAAGTCAGAAAAAAAGTGGAAAGGCAGGGACTTCCAGAGTTTACCAGAGAAAGGTAAGAATTACTGAGAATACTGGTTAACTCTTGCATGAAAGAAAGATGGACATAATAGGGATGAGAGAAAGAAGAAAATCTTGTGTAGCGAAGCTATCAGAGGAGGGGACGCATGGAGTTAACAACATCAGAAGAGCAGTTAGCATGAAAATAGCGGTAGAAGAGTGCTAGAGATGCAACATTACGGCGATGAGAGAGAGGCTGAAGACAGTCAATTAGAGGATAAGAGTTGATGAACCGAAAAGCATTTGTTTTTGCCCTCTCTAGAATAAAGGTATGAGTGGAACACCCTGAAACATGTGAAGCATACTCTATACACGGAGGAATAAGGCCCTTGTACAGAGTTAGTAGCTGGGGAAGTGAAAAAATTGGCGGACACGTCTCAGAACCTATAACTTCATAGAAGCTGTTTTAGCTAAAGATAAGATGTGAAGTCTACAGTTATAAGATTATAAGAAAAGGACAAACCGAGGATGTTCAGTGTAGAAGAGGGGGGAAAGTTGAGTGCCATTGAAGAAGAGGGGATAGTTATCTGGAAGTTTATGTCGAGTTGATAGATTTGAATGAATTGAGTTTTTGAAGCATTGAACAATGCCAAGTTCTCTCTGTCCCAATCAGATATTTTATAAAGATCAGAAGTCAGGCGTTCTAGGACTTCCCCGCATGAAATGTTTACTTCTTGAAGGGTTGGACTTTTATGAAAAGACGTGGAAAAGTGCAGGGTGGTATCATCAGCGTAGTGGTGGATAGGACAAGAAGTTTGGTTTAGAAGATCATTAATGAATAATAAGAAGAGAGTGGGTGACAGGACAGAACCTTAAGGAACACCACTGTTAATAGATTTAGGAGAATAACAGCGACCGTCTACCACAGCAGCAACAGAACGGTCAGAAAGGAAACTTGAGATGAAGTTAAAGAGAGAAAGATAGAAGCCGTAGCAAGGTAGTTTGGAAATTAAAGTTTTAGATATGTCCAAAGCAACCAAAATCTCTAAAAGAGGATGACCAAGAGTCAGTAAGGAGAGCCAGGAGATCACCAGTAGAGCGACCTTGACAAAAACCATACTGGCGATCATGTAGAAGGTTGTGAAGTGATAGATGTATAAGAATCTTCTTGAGGATAGATTCAAAATTTTTAGATAGGCAGGAAATTAAAGCAAGAGGATGGTAGTTTGAGAGACTAGAATGGTTACATTTTTTTTAGGAACAGGCTAAATGTAAGCAAACTTCTAGCAAGAAAGAGAGGTAGATGTTGACAGACAGTGTAGAAAAAGTTTGACTAGGCAAGGTGCAAGCACGGAGTTACAATTTCTAAAAACAATAGGATGGACCCCATCAGATCCAAAAATCTTTTGAGGGTTAATTAAGGCCAGCGAGGGCATAGTAAACATCACTCCGAAGAATTTTAAAAGGTAGCATGAAATAATCAGAGGGTAGAGGAGAGGGAGGAAAAGCCCTGAATCGACCAAGGTAGAGATTTTAAAAAAGGTTTGAGGGAAGAGTTCAGCTTGAGAAATTGATGTGATAGCAGTGGTACCATCTGTTTGAAATAAAGGAGGGAAAGAAAAAGAAGAAAAATTATTTGAGATATTTTTAGCTAGATGCCAGTTTGATACTGAGAGATTTTGACACTTTCTATTAATGAAGAAGTTTTTGGGTAGTTGGAGAACAGACTTTACCTGGTTCCGGGCAGAAATATAAAGCACATGGGATGCTGGTGATGTAAGGCTTAAGTACCTTCTGTGCGCCACCTCTCTATCATGTATAGCACGAGAACAGGTTGTGTTAAACCAAGGTCTAGAATAGAAGGTTTAGGATGAGAAAAAGAGTGAGGAATGTACGCCTCCATGCCAGATAGTATCACCTCTGTTATGCACTTGGCACACAAAGACGGGTCTCTAATATGAAAGCAGTAGTCATTCCAAGGAAATTCAGCAAGATACCTTCTCAGGTTCCCCCAACTTGTAAAGATTAAACGCCCGAGGCACCTCCGCTTAGAGGGATCCTGAGGAGGGATTGGAGAGACAGAACAATATACAGATATGAGATTGTGATCGGAGGAGCCCAACCGAAAAGAGAGAGTGACAACATAAACAGAAGGAATAGAGGTTAGGAAAAGATCAAGAATGTTAGGCGTATCTCCAAGACGGTCAGGAATACGAGTAGGTTGTTGCACCAATTGCTCTAGGTCGAGGAGGATAGCAAATCTGAAGGCTATTTCACCAGGGTGGTCAGTGAAGGGAGAGGAAAGCCAAATCTTTAAGAATTGAGATTTCCACAAAAGGGAAGAAAGTCAGGGTGAGCTCCAGTTTGGAAAATATGTCGTCAAAGAATTTCTTACAGTCAGAAGAGTTAGGTGAGAGATATACAGCACAGATATATTTAGTTTGAGAATGACTCTGTAGTCATAACAAGATGGAGAGAAAACTCGAGAGCACGAGAGCAGGTAAAGTCGTTGTGCACATAAATGCAACATCAACTTTTGGATGGAAAATGAGGATAAAGAAAGTACTAGGGATTAGAAAAAAGGATAATATCAGTTTCCTCAGACACCTCTGTTTCGGTGAGGAAAACATTAAGTTTAGTAAAGGAGAGGTAGTGTTATATATATTGAAAATTGGATATTAGAACGCGAATGTTGCAGAAGTTAATAAAGAAAAAGTTGCGGGAGTGTCAAGACACTTAGGGTCGAAATCGGAAGAGCAGTCCGACCTGGGAACATTTGTGGTTCCCTTCCCAGATGGGGACACTTCACTATAAAGTGTCTCACTGTAAGGCAGTCATCACGAAGTGGTTGGGTTTCCCGTTACGTGATTTAGCCATGATTGAGACGCGTGTGAACTGTCTGGAGACGGCCAGTGCAGTCCCTCAGCAGCGATCCTACACAATGACATACGTCCATGGACAAAAAGTTAGAGAAGTTATCTCACCAAACTCTGTAGGGGCAAGCAAATCCTCCTACTTGCCCTGCCAACTGCCAATAACGTCCACTGGAGTTAAAGTCATGAAATGGAACGGGGCTGAAATGAGCTACCTGAGTTATTGCATCTTTAGGCAGCCTATTCGCCTTCTCATTTCCCGAAACGCCAACATGTGCTGGGACCCAGCAAATCCCAATATGATATCCTCTATGTTGTAAAACCTTAAGCCACTGAAAAATCGATAAAACAAGAGGATGAAGGGAAGAAGGACTAAAATGTTTTACAGCAGAAAGAACATTAAGAGAATCACTAAAATACGTATAAAATAGGAGAAGAAAAAAGCAAAAAATAGTTCTTAAAGCTAGGATAATAACAGAAAGCTCTTGCAAAAACAGAAACAATACTGGAGAGGCTACCGCCTTGAAAGAGCAAAAGAAAATCCGACTACACCTTTGGATATTGAGCCGTACACAAATACAAGGATGGAGTCGGTATGTGTGGAAGTCTTCCAAGAAAAAGGCATGGGTCTCAAAATCCGGTAAAAATTTCTTAGTATGAATAGCAGGGCCACAGAGAAAAAAAAAAAAAAAAACTTTGAACTGCCAGTAAACAACATTAGACTAACACCAGCAGACAGGCAGAGACATACAGAAACGGAAGGTACATTTAATACCACCATAACAGATGCAGTCCTGAAACCAAAAGATATATCTATATCTATCTATATATATATCTATATCTATCTATCTATATATATATATATATATATATATATATATATATATATATATATATATATATATATATATATATATATATATATATATATATATATATATATATATATATATATATATATATATATATATATATGTATATATATATATATATATATATATATATATATATATATATATATATATATATATATATATATATATATATATATATATATATATATATATATATATATATATATATATATATATATATATATATATATATATATATATATATATATATATATTTATTAATTAATTTATTTATTTATTTTGTATGTACAGCGCCTCTCGTTCCCCTTTTGTTTTCGACCACACCTTCGGTGGCATCACGTGCACCCCCTCAGACAGCAGATGGCCTCTGCTGAAAACTGAAAACTGAAAACTACTTAAAAATGCACATTTCTAGAAGTTCCGTTGTGTTCGATTGGAGGCAAAGAGCGAGGTGACTTGAGGTTTTTTAACGAAAAAAAGTATTATAAGAAGGTGTGACCATCTTTGCAAGAACGCTTGAGAGGAAACACGCTTGACGGGAGATGTCTGAGTTGCAGGTTAAGGTTTGAAAAAAAATGTCCTTACACGAATTAATCATAAAATTGACCTTGAAAAGTCCAATAAGTTCCATTGCATTATTTCAAACTATAGAAACAGTTATGAAAATACACTCCAACCCCCACACCTTCTTGACCATTCACTATATGTGTGTACGTGTAGGTAACAGACACTAAGAAGAATCATTATAACCGTGAATAAATTCTGTCTCTTCAGGAAAGCCTCACATCTAATTAAATCATATATATATATATATATATATATATATATATATATATATATATATATATATATATATATATATATATATATATATATATATATATATATATATATATATATATATATATATATATACATATATACATAAATATATATATATTTATAAAAATAAAATAAAGTATAAAGGTAGAGAATATATATATATATATATATATATATATATATATATATATATATATATATATATATATATATATATATATATATATATATATATATATATATAATATATATATATATATATATATATATATATATATATACATATATATATATATATATATATATATATATATATATATATATATATATATATATATATATATATATATATATATATATATATATATATATATATATATATATATATACATGTATATATATATATATATATATATATATATATATATATATATATATATATATATATATATATATATATATATATATATATATATATATATATATATATATATATATATATACGAGTATATATATATATATATATATATATATATATATATATATAAATAAATATATATATATATATATATATATATATATATATATATATATATATATATATATATATATATATATATATATATATATATATATATATATATATATATATATATATATATTCTCTACCTTTATACTTTATTTTTTTTTTTTTTTTCTTTAATGTAAAAGTGGCAAGGATTTTCAAAAGGAAAGAAATGAAAAATAGTATAGCAGTAGTAGTAGTAGTAGAAAAAGTAATAGTAGTAATGATAATATTAATAATAATAATAATAATAATAATAATAATAATAATAATAATAATAATAATAATAATAATAATTATCAGGGAGATTAAGGGAGTAATCATGGAGATTAAGAATGCAAAGGCAAGCTATTACCCAGACAAGATACACTACCTCAAGCTTACCAACAACAGACAGTGGTACGCTAAGATCAAAGCTTTGTGTGGCTTACAAAAGCACACTTCATCTCTTCCTTGCACCTCACACCTTCCTGCTAATCTCGCGGCTCAGGAGATGAACAATCACTTTACTGCTATCTGTCAAACCTCTCCTCCCCTCCACACCACTCCGCTTCCTTCCTATCTTCCCGCTCCCTCCCCTCCACACACTGTCCAGGCGATGGATGTTTTTAAGAGAATACTTAAATTTAAACCAAGATCCACCACACCCACTGACCTTCCTATAAAAATTTACAAGGAATTTGCTGTAGAGCTAGCAACACCGCTATGCTCCATAATAAATGCCTCACTCTCCCAACACTCTTGCCCCGCGGACTGGAAGACATCTTACGTCACCCCCATCCCCAAAACTTCCAGTCCACAATCACTCAATGACCTCAGGCCAGTCTCTATCACTCCCATCCCTAGCCTTATTTGTGAAGATTTTGTATATGACTGGGCCTACACCAAAATTTGTAACACCGTGGATATCAGACAATTCGGAAATATTAAAGCCACCTCCACCTCACATTACCTGACCAGCTTCCTTGAATTCATCCACAGCCACCTGGACAAGCGAAACACCTCTCTAGCTGTTGCTTTTGTGGACTTGAAAAAAGCCTTTGATCTTGTTGATCACACTGTTGTCATCAGCAAGGCAGTAAGTCTGGGTCTCCCTCCTAACCTGATAGCGTGGCTAGCCGACTTCCTCACAGGGAGACGTCAGGCCGTTCGCTATCAGGGCTCTGTCTCTAATTTCCAACAGCTGACATGTTGGGTCCCCCCAGGGGACCAAGATGGGTCCTCTATGCTTCCTCCTCCTCATCAACGACGCCCTCACTGACACCCCCCATCGCTGGAAGTAAGTGGACGACTGCACCGTGGGCGTCCCAGTTTCCACCAAGAACCCGGACTACTCGCCACTGCAAGCAATTCTGGAGCGACTGCAGACGTGGACGGAGGAGAGCAGGATGACCATCAACCACAGCAAAACTGTGGTGATGCATTTCTGTACCTCCTCTGTACCAGTGCCCCCTCCCCGGCTCACTGTGGGCCCTCACCCTCTCCAGGTGGTCCAATGTGCCAAGCTTCTCGGAGTCACGGTGGACGACCAGCTGACCTGGAAGCAGCATGTCGCCAGCACCGTAAGATCAGCTATCTACAGGCTGTACATGCTGCGCAGACTCAGGTCGCTGGGGACGCCGACAGATGAGTTAAGGGGGGTGTACCTTACCTTCATCCTCCCCAAACTCATGTACGCCTCCCCAGCGTGGTCCTCCTCCCTCACACACACTCAACAGCTACAGCTAGAGAGTGTGCAGAAAAGGGCGTGCAGGGTCATCCTTGGTCGTGCATACACCACCTACGAAGAAGCCCTGACCACCCTGAGTCTGTCCAGAATATCCACCAGGCACCGAGAAGCTCTGTAGAAGTTTGGGAGGGGACTACTGCATCATCCACGTCTCAGAAACATGCTGCCGCCTGACGCGCCTTGCCCGGTCCGTGCCACCAGACACCACAACAAAATAACGCCCCTGAAGGCGCCGCGCACGGACCGGTACAGACTCAGTGCGATTCCCACCATGGTGCGAGCCATCAGTCATTAGTATTTCCCTCCTAGATTAGACTTACGTTTAGGATTAATGTTAAGTTTTCCCCACCCCCTATGTACATTTTCAGTTTGTTAACTGCCTAAATAATAAACCGTTTATTATTATTATTATTATTACACGGCAGTAGACACCTGCCGAAACGATAATTACTACCAGTGAGATCTAAAGCACTGTTTAGGGGGTGCTGTGAACTTATCATTAAACCCAGCTGTGACCTCACTGAACGTTTCCCTTTGTGCCTCACAACACAAGGGGGCAGTCACAGCCTGCCCTCTAAAGACAACTCTCTTCCTCCACACAAAACTACAAGCACCTAATAACCCTTCACTCAAAAATTTTAAAATCATCATGGCGACTCCTACACCAGCCTCGGAGTCCCCATCTGGGGAGGGGACCATAAATGCCTTTCTGTCGACGAAGTGTCTTGACACCCCCCTCAACTCTTTCTTCATTAACTTCTGCATCATTCGCGATCTAAGATCTAATTTTCAATCTGTAGAACACCACCTCTGCTCTTCTAAACCTCATCTTGTTTTCCTCACTGAAACTCGGGTGTCTAAGGTAACTGACAGTAGGCCCTTTTCTGTTCCCTCCTACTTTCTCTATCCTCATTTTCGATCCAAAGCTGCATGCTTAGTTTATGTGCGTAGTGATTTAACCTGCTCTCGTGCCCACGCTCTTGAATCTTCCAAGTTTTCCCCGATCTGGCTACGACTATAGAGTCACTCTCAAACTAAATTCATCTGCACTGTATACCTCTCACCTAACTCGTCTGACTATGAGAAATTCTTTGACAACTTAATTTCTAAAGTGGAGCACATTCTGACCCTCTTCCCTTTTGCAGAGATCTCCATTCTTGGAGACTTCAATGTTCACCACCAGCTTTGGCTTTCCTCTCCATTCACTGACCATCCTTGTGAACTAGCCTTCAACTTTGCTATCCTCCACGACCTAGAGCAATTGGTGCTTCGCCCAACATTATTAACCTTTTCCTGACCTCTAATCCTTCTGCTTATGCTGTCTCCCTTTCTTCTCCGTTGGGCTCCTCCGATCACAATCTCATATCTGTATCTTGTCCTATCGCTCCAATCCATCCTCAGGATCCCCTTAAGCGAAGGTGCCTCTGGCATTTGGGAGGACCTGAGGAGGTATTTTGCTGATCTTCCTTGGAATGACTACTGCTTCCCTGTCAGAGACCCGTCTTTGTGTGTTGAGCGCATAACAGAGGTGATAGTGTCTGGCATGGAGGCGTACATTCCTCACTCTTTTTCTCGTCCTAAACCTTCTAAACCTTGGTTTAACACAGCTTGTTCTCGTGCTATACATGATAGAGAGGTGGCCCACAAAAGGTACTTGAGCCTTCTATCCCCAGAATCTCATGCACTTTATATATCTGCGCGGAACTATGCCAAGTCTGTTCTCCAACTAGCCAAAAACTTCATTAACAGAAAGTGTCAAAACCTTTCAAGATCTAACTCCCTTCGTGACTTCTGGCATCTAGTCAAAAATATCTCCACTAACTTTGGTTCTTCTTCTTTCCCTCCTTTATTTAAATTTATTTCTAAATTTCTTTATTTCTAAATCTGAACTCTTAGCTAAAACCTTTGCTAAAAACACTACCTTGTACGATTCTGGGCTTGTTCCTTCCTCTCCTCCACCTTTTGACTATTTAATGCTACCCTAAACCCTCGGAAGGCTTATGGACCTGATAGGGTTCCTCCTATTGTTCTCCGAAATTGTACCTCCGTGCTTGCACCTTGTCTAATCAAACTCTTTCAGCTCTTTCTGTCAACATCTACCTTTCCTTCTTGATGGAAGTTTGCCTACATTTAGCCTTTTCCTAAAAAGGGTGACCGTCCTAATCTCTCAAACTACAGTCCTATTGCTTTAATTTCCTGCCTATCTAAAGTTTTTTAATCTTTCCTCAACAGGAAGATTTTTAAACATCTATCACTTCACAGCCTTCTACCTGATCATTAGTATGAACATAAGAACATAAGAACATAAGAAATAAGGGAAGCTGCAAGAAGCGACCAGGCTTACACGTGGCAGTCCCCATATGAAATATGCCTACCTATTTCCATCTATTATCCCCATCCATAAACCTGTGGAATCTTCTCTTAAAGCTCTCTAGTGTCCTAGCACTAACATCATGATTATTGAGTCCGTTCCACTCATCTACCGTTCTATTTGAGAACCAGTTTTTTCCTATCTCCTTCCTAAACCTAAATTTTTCAAGTTTGAACCCGTTATTTCTTGTTCTACCCTGGTTGCTGATTCTAAGAATTTTGCCTACATCCCCCTTGTTATAACCCTTATATCATTTAAAGACCTCTATCAGGTCCCCTCTTAACCTACGTCTTTCTAAAGAATGTAAATTTAACAACTTCAATCTCGCCTCGTAAGGAATACTCCCCCATCCCCTGTATCCTTTTAGTCATTTTCCTCTGTACTGATTTTAATAGACCTATATCTTTCCTGTAATGTGGGGACCAGAACTGCACAGCCTAGTCTAGATGAGGTCTGACCAGCGCCAAGAATAACTTTAATATTACTTCCGGCCTTCTACTTTTAACACTCCTAAAAATGAATCCCAGTACTCTATTTGCCGTTTCTGGCTTCTATGCATTGTTTCCCTAGAAGGAGTTCAGAGCTAACTATAACTCCTAAATCTTTCTCGTACCCTGTACCTACCAAAGATTGGTTGTTTAATGTGTACCTATTGTGTGGGTTTCCTCTAACTACGTTAAGTACTTTGCATTTATTGATATTAAATTGCATTTGCCATCTATCCGTCCATTCATTCATTCTATCTAAATCTGCCTGCAAGGCGATGGCATCCGATTCTGACCTAATTAATCTACCTATCTTTGTGTCATCAGGAAATTTACTAACATCACTACTAATTCCACTATCCAAGTCATTGATATAATATTATAAATAACAATGGTCCTAATATTGATCCCTGTGGCACCCCACTAATTACATGACCCCACTCAGATTTCGGGCCGTTTATTACAACTCTTTGTCGCCTGTCACTAAGCCATGACCGTATCCAGCCTAACACCTTCCCATATATCCCGTGTGCCCTAACCTTTCTTAGGAGCCTTTGATGGGGTACCTTGTCAAATGCTTTACTAAAGTCCAGATATAAGATATCATAACTATCATCATTATCTACTGCCTCGTACACTTTACTGTAAAAACTTAACAAGTTTGTCAGGCAAGACTTCCCCTTCGTGAAGCCATGCTGTGACTGATTTATCAAGTTATGTTTCTATAAATGTTCCCGAATGTTCCTCTAATATTTTACCTACAACTGAACTGTCACTAAGCCATGACCGT
Organism: Scylla paramamosain; assembly: GCF_035594125.1. Lineage (NCBI taxonomy): Eukaryota > Metazoa > Arthropoda > Malacostraca > Decapoda > Portunidae > Scylla > Scylla paramamosain. The sequence continues at coordinate 2,753,050 of NC_087191.1, forward strand.
ATCCAGCCTAACACCTTCCCATACGAGTATATCCCGTGTGCCCTAACCTTTCTTAGGAGCCTTTGATGGGGTACCTTGTCAAATGCTTTACTAAAGTCCAGATATAAGATATCATAACTATTACCATTATCTACTGCCTCGTACACTTTACTGTAAAAACTTAACAAGTTTGTCAGGCAAGACTTCCCCTTCGTGAAGCTATGCTGTGACTGATTTATCAAGTTATGTTTCTATAAATGTTCCCGAATGTTCCTCTAATATTTTACCTACAACTGAAGTTAAGCTGACAGGTCTATAGTTAGACGCTAAAGTTTTATCTCCTTTCTTAAAGATGGGTACTACATTAGCCTGCCTCCACATTAATGGTACCTCACCCGACTCCAGTGATTTCCTAAACACAGAAATTAACGGCTCACTAATAATCTCTTTGCTTTCATTCCTTAAAAAACTCTGAGATATATTTCATCTGGTCCTGGTGTCTTGAACTTTTTTTTTAGCCTATCTATCTCCTGTTCCACTATCTCCCTCGTTATGGAAATATCTGTCAACCTCTCATTCTTATCTACTCTAAACACCTGTTCACTATCGTGCATATCCTGCATGTTTTCCTGGGTAAAGACAGTTAAAAAATACTAATCTCCTCCCCAGAACTAACCAGCTCCCCATCTGCTGCCTTTAATGGACGTATAGTATCCTTATTCTTTGACCTGTATACCTGATAAAATCCCTTGGGGTCCGTCTTCACCCGGCTGGCTACCTTTGATTCTTTTTTTTTTTTTTTTTATGTGGGAAGGACACTGGCCAAGGGCAACAAAAATCTAATAAAAAAATGGCCACTGAAATGCCAGTCCCATAAAAGGGTCAAAGCAATGGTCAAAAATTGATGAATAAGTGTCTTGAAACCTCCCTCTTGAAGGAATTCATAGGAAGTCATAGGTGGAAATACAGAAGCAGGCAGGGAGTTCCAGAGTTTACCAGAGAAAAGAATCAATGATTGAGGATACTGGTTAACTCTTGCGTTAGAGAGGTGGACAGAATAGGGGTGAGAGAAAGAAAAAAGTCTTGTGCAGCGAGGCCGCGGAAGGAGGGGAGGCATGCAGTTAGCAAGATCAGAAGAGCAGTTAGCATGAAAATAGCGGTAGAAGACAGCTAGATATGCAACATTGCGGCGGTGAGAGAGAGGCTGAAGACAGTCAGTTAGAGGAGAAGAGTTGATGAGACGAAAAGCTTTTGATTCCACCCTGTCTAGAAGAGCAGTATGAGTGGAACCCCCCCAGACATGTGAAGCATACTCCATACATGGACGGATAAGGCCCTTGTATAGAGTTAGCAGCTGGGGGTGGGGGGGTGAGAAAAACTGGCGGAGACGTCTCAGAACACCTAACTTCATAGAAGCTGTTTTAGCTAGAGATGAGATGTGAAGTTTCCAGTTCAGATTATAAGTAAAGGACAGACCAAGGATGTTCAGTGTAGAAGAGGGGAACAGTTGAGTGTCATTGAAGAAGAGGGGATAGTTGTCTGGAAGGTTGTGTCGAGTTGATAGATGGAGGAATTGAGTTTTTGAGGCAATGAACAATACCAAGTTTGCTCTGCCCCAATCAGAAATTTTAGAAAGATCAGAAGTCAAGCGTTCTGTGGCTTCCATGCGTGATATGTTTACCTCCTGAAGGGTTGGACGTCTATGAAAAGACGTGGAAAAGTGCAGGGTGGTATCATCAGCGCAGGAGTGGATAGGACAAGAAGTTTGGTTTAGTAGATCATTAATGAATAATAAGAAGAGATTGGGCGACAGGACAGAACCTTGAGGAACACCACTGTTAATAGATTTAGGAGAAGAACAGTGACCGTCTACCACAGCAGCAATAGAACGGTCAGAAAGGAAACTAGAGATAAAGTTACAGAGAGAAGGATAGAAACCGTAGGAGGGTAGTTTGGAAATCAAAGCTTTTTGCCAGACTCTGTCAAATGCTTTGGATATGTCTAAGGCAACAGCAAAAGTTTCACCAAAATCTCTAAAAGAGGATGACCAAGATTCAGTAAGGAAAGCCAGAAGATCACCAGTAAAGCGGCCTTGACGGAACCCATACTGGTGATCAGATAGAAGGTTGTGAAGTGATAGATGTTTAAGAATCTTCCTGTTGAGGATAGATTCAAAAAGTTTAGATAGGCAGGAAATTAAAGCAATACGACGGTAGTTTGAGGGATTAGAGCGGTCACCCTTTTTAGGAACAGGTTGAATGTAGGCAAACTTCCAGCAAGAAGGAAAGGTAGATGTTGACAGACAGAGCTGAAAGAGTTTGACTAGGCAAGGTGCAAGCACGGAGGCACAGTTTCGGAGAACAATAGGAGGGACCCCATCACGTCCATAAGCCTTGCGAGGGTTTAGGCCAACGAGGGCATGGAAAACATCATTGCGAAGAATTTTAATACGTGGCATGAAGTAGTCAGAGGGTGGAGGAGAGGGAGGAACAAGCCCAGAATCGTCCAAGGTAGGGTTTTTAGCAAAGGTTTGAGCAAAGAGTTCAGCTTTAGAAATAGATGTGATAGCAGTGGTGTGATCTGGTTGAAATAGAGGAGGGAAAGAAGAAGAAGCAAAGTTATTGGAGATATTTTTGGGTAGGTGCCAGAAATCACGAGGGGAGTTAGATCTTGAAAAGTTTTGACATTTTCTGTTAATGAAGGAGTTAATGAAGTGCATGAGATTCTGGTGATGGAAGGTTTAAGCACCTTTTGTGGGCCACCACTCTATCATGTATAGCACGAGAACAAGCTGTGTTAAACCAAGGTTTCGAAGGTTTAGGACGAGAAAAAGAGTGAGGAATGTATGCCTCCATGCCAGACACTATCACCTCTGTTATGCACTCAGCACACAAAGACGGGTCTCTGACACGGAAATAGTAGTCATTCCAAGGAAAATCAGCAAAATACCTCCTCAGGTCCCCCCAACTAGCAGAGGCAAAACGCCAGAGGCACCTTCGCTTAGGGGGTCATAATTGCCCTTAGCTTTCCTCGTTAACTTCCTGACTGCTCTAACTAATTAATTATATTGTGACCTTAAAACTTTTTCACCTGCCCTTAATCTCTCATATATACTTCTCTTACGCGCTATATAATGCTTTAATCTAGCAGTCATCCATTTAGGGAAATTTTTTTGTGATGTTATTGTCCTATACGGGATATTTGCTACCTGACCTGTATGAAATTTATCTATGAAATATTCTTTCAATTCATTTACATTTACCTCACCTAATCCCCTCATCTCGGCCCGTACCATTCTCTCCACTCCCTCATCTACTCGCCTCGACCTCACCTCTCTCATTTTAGCATGACCTGACATTCCAACATACTCACACATATCTCCCACTTCCTCTTTCCTCCGCCCCTTCCGGACACACCTTCCCTCCTCTTGTCCTACACCCTCACACATCACCTCACCTCTCTCATCCTGCCTTATCTCTCTGAACTCCGTCCCTGACCTGACCTCATCCTGCATCCCTCTCCAGTCCACTCCTTGGAGGTACCTTTTTAATTCCTAAAAATCTGCTCTCCTAAAGTCAGGTATTTTACTAGTGTTTTTGCTTCTAAAAGTTTCTTCACATTCTAAATTGTACCTAATTTCCCTATGGTCACTGTTACCTAGCTGTCCTTCAATCTCTACCTGCGTGACTGCTTCCTCCCTGTTAGTAAGAATTAAATCTAGAATATTATTCCCCCTAGTGGGTTCTACGACTACCTGTTTTGAAAAATTATCCTGAATTACCTTAAGAAATTCCTCTGCTTCCTTGTTACCCACCATCAGACTCCAGTCGATATTCATAGAATTAAAATCTCTCACCACACATAGCTGACTGTACCTGCCTCCTCTATTTAATTCCTGCCACAGTGAGGTGTTAAATTTCCTTTATACTGTAACCTACCCTTAGTACTACTGACTGCGATCCTTCCTTAATATCTACCCATATCGACTCTGCTTTGTTATCTGTTTTAATTATACTGTTAATACAACATTGTAATGTGTCCGTAACGTATAACGCGACGCCTCCTCCTCTCCTGTTTTCCCTATCTTTATAGAACATTGTATAACCATCTATCTTAACCTCTGGATTAAATACTTTTCCTGACATATCTAACCAAGTTCCAGTTAAAGTAATTATATCAAATTTCTCTACACGCGCTATTCCTCTAAGCAAGTCTATTTTGTTCAGAATACTTCTACAGTTTGTGTAGTAAACACTTAAGCTACTTCTCATCTTCCCTGAGCTAGCTAGCTTTCTAGATTTAACTAATTTGCCCCTCGCCTTCTTCTCACTACCCCTTCTTCCCTCCCGACTAAACAAAAAAGTCCTGGTGTGCAGTTACCTCCCGCTCGAGTGTTTTGGCCAAAACACGAACACCCTGCCGTGATAAATGCACTCCATCCCTGGCGTACAAGGTGTCCCTACCATAGAAAAGGTCCCAGTTGTCGATGAACGTCCATCCATTACTCTTACAATGATTCGCTACCCTGCGATTCACTGTAATAGCCCTGGACAGCCACTCAGCACCAACTCCCCTCCTCGGCAAGACTCCACATACCACGGGGATCCCTCCCTTGTCCCTAATCCTGTCCAAAGCTTGTCGAAACCTCCCGATAAGCTCCTCACTCCTGACCCTACCAAGGTCATTCCCTCCCGCACTGAGAAAAGCAATGGGCTTGGTCCCATCTTTTTCCAAGCACGTGTCTAGCCTATCAGCTACCTTCCCTATCCCGGCCCCCGGCAAACACACCCTCGACCTACGCTTCCTATCCCTAGCACAGAACGCACATCTAAGTGCCTAACTTGACTATCACCAAACACAAGCACTCTACCTTGGGGGCATACGTCCATGTGCAGAAAGAAACATGTTATCTTACTCATCCTAGTAGTGGCAAGGAAATCCTTGTACGTATAAGTCATGGAATGGAATGGGCTGAAAGGAGCAATCTGAGTTCCTGCATCTGTAGTCAGCCTATTGGCCTTCTCATTCCCAGAAACCCCAATATATATATGCTAGGACCCAGCAAATCCCAATATATAATCTATGTTGCAAAACCTAAAGCCACTGAAGAATCAACAAAATAAGAGGATGAAGGGAAGAAGGACTAAAATGTTTTACAGCAGAAAGAACATTAAATGTGTCTCTAAAATTCGAAAAAAGTAAAAATAGTTCTTAAAGGTGGGATAATAACAGAAAGTTTTGCTGTAAGTCAGAAGCAACACCGAGTAAGCTACCGCCTCGAAAGATTAAAGAAGAGATAACACGAAATCCGACTACACTTTTGGATTTTGAACTGTCCATAAATACAGGGATGGAGTCGGTATGTGTGGAAGTCTTCCAAGAATAATGCACAGGACTCAAAATCCGATAACAAGTTCTTAACAAGAATAGCAGGATCACTGAGAGAAATTTCTTAGAACTGCAAGTAAACAACACTAGACCAACACCAACCTACAGAGACATACAGAAACGAAAGGTACTTTTAATACAATCATCACAGATGCAACCCTGAAACAGGAAGATTTAGTGAAACTCGTCTGGGACACACATAGATGAGAACGTGAATCGCGAAAGATGGCCACACAGAAAAAAAAAAAAAACTGACTCGGGAAGACGTCCGACTAATAACTCAACCATAAGGAGTAAGAGGCGATTTATCAACTGAAGCAGGTAGTGGCACCATTGTCACATGTTATGGTAACGCAGAGGAAAAAGGACACCAGCATCCACCACTAAGATAGGGATTGGGCATTAGCGGAACGCACCAGTTCCCAGGTAAACACCGGCATGGTGCACCGAGTCTAACACAAAAAGCCGAACCTCAGCACCAGAGGAATAAAGGGTCTATCTATCAACGAACCAAGAGGTATCAACCAAGATTCTAAGGAGTGACAGTGCCCTCGTACATGCTACCTTTATATATATATACTCGTATATATATATATATATATATATATATATATATATATATATATATATATATATATATATATATATATATATATATATATATATATATATATATATATATATATATATATATATATATATATATATATATATATATATATATATATATATATATATATTATGTAGGAGGGCAACAAAAATCCTCCCCACCAAAAGAAAATAAATGAAAAAAGCCCACTGAGATACCAGTCCCAGAAAAGTGACTTCAAACCTCCATCTTGAAGGAATTCAAGTCATGGGAAGGTGGAAATATAGAAGTAGACAGGGAGTTCCAGAGTTTACAAGAGAAAGGGATGAATGATTGAGAATATTGGTTAACTCTTGCATTAGAGAGGTGGACAGAGTAGGAGTGAGAGATAGAAGAAAGTCTTGTGCAGCGAGACCGTGGCAAGAGGGGAGGCATGCAGTTAGCAAGATCAGAAGAGCAGTTAGCATGAAAATAGCGGTGGAAGACAGCTCGAGATGCAACATTGCGGCGATGAGAGAAAGGCTGAAGACAGCCAGTTAGAGGAGAGGAAGGAGAGGATTCCACCATGTCCAGAAGAGCGGTATGAGTGGAACCCCCCCAGACATGTGAAGCATACTCCATACATGGATGGATAAGGCCCTTGTACAGAGTTAGCAGCTAGGGGGCTGACAAAAACTGACGGAGACGTCTCAAAACACCCAACTCCATAGAAGCTGTTTTAGCTAGAAATGAGATGTGAAGTTTCCAGTTCAGATTATAAGTAAAGGACAGACCGAGGATGCTGAGTGTAGAAGAGGGGGGCAATTAGGTGTCATTGAAGAATAGGGGATAGTTGTCTGGAAGGATGTGTCGAGTTGATAGATGGAGGAATTGAGTTTTTGAAGCATTGAACATTACCGAATCTCCTCTGCCCCAATCAGGAATTTTAGAGAGATCAGAAGGCAGGCGTTCTGTGGCTTCCCTGCGTGAAATGTTTACTTCCTGAAGGGTTGGACGTCTATGAAAAGACGTGAAAAAGTGCAGTGTGGTATCATCACCGTGGGAGTTGATAGGACAAGAAGTTTGGTTTAGAAGGTCATTGATGAAAAATAAGGAGAGAGTGGGTGACAGGACAGAACCCTGAGAAACACCACTGTTAATAGATTTAGCAGAAGAACAGTGACTGTCTACCACAGCAGCAATGGAATGGTCAGAAAGGAAACTTGCTATGAAGTTACTGAGATAAGGATAGAAGCCGTAGTAGGGTAGTTTGGAAATCAAAGCTTTGTGTCAGACTATCAAAAGCTTTTGATATGTCCAAGACAACAGCAAAAGTTTCACCAAAATCTCTTAAAGAGAATGACTAAGATTCAGTAAGGAAAGCCAGAAGTAGAGCGGCCATAACGGAACCCATATTGCTGAGTCGTCTGGTTGTCGTTGTTCTCCTCTTCTCGAGGCTTTCGTTGCGAAGGTCTCAGAGGTGGAGGCTGAGTTCCATCGAAGGATCTCAGAGGTGTAGGCTGAGTTTCGTGAAAGGATCTCAGACCTGCAGGCTGAGTTCTATGAGAGGATCTCAGTACCTGTGGGAGGGTCGTGCCCCACCGTCACCGTACCTAGTTAGGCGACGGAGGAGCAGTGGTCGGTTGTGTGCAGGGGAGACAAGAGCGTGAAGGTCCTCAGGGCGACTTGCGTGGAGACGAAGAATCCCTTTAATGTGCTGGAGGAAGTGAAGGAGGTGGATATGGCGGGAGGAGACAAGAAGGAGGCGGCAGATGCAGTTACCCTGCCCCAAGGTGTGCTTGTGTTGAGTGATAGTCAGGTTAGGCACTTAGATGGTGCGTTCTGTGCTAGGGATAGGAAGCGTAGGTCGAGGGTGTGTTTGCCGGGGGCCGGGATAGGGAAGGTAGCTGATAGGCTAGACACGTGCTTGGAAAAAGATGGGACCAAGCCCATTGTTTTTCTCAGTGCGGGAGGGAATTACCTTGATAAGGTCAGGAGTGAGGAGCTTATCGGGAGGTTTCGACAGGCCTTGGACAGGATTAGGGACAAGGGAGGGATCCCCGTGGTATGTGGAGTCTTGCCGAGGAGGGGAGTTGGTGCTGAGTGGCTGTCCAGGGCTATTACAGTGAATCGCTGGCTAGCGAATCATTGTAAGAGTAATGGATGGACGTTCATCGACAACTATGGGAGGGACACTTTATGCGCCAGGAATGGAGTGCATTTATCACGCCAGGTTGTTCGTGTTTTGGCCGAAACACTCGAGCGGGAGGTAGCTGCACTCCAGCGCTTTTTTCGTTAGTCGGGAGGGAAGAAGGGGTAGTGAGGAGAAGGCGAGGGGTAAATTAGTTAAATCTAGAAAGCTAGCTAGCTCAGGGAAGATGAGAAGTAGCTTAAGTGTTTACTACACAAACTGTGGAAGTATTCTGAACAAAATAGACTTGCTTAGAGGAATAGCGTGTGTAGAGAAATTTGATATAATTGCTTTAACTGGAACTTGGTTAGATACTCGTATGTCAGGAAATTTTTTTAATCCAGAGGTTAAGATAGATGGTTATACAATGTTCTATAAAAAATAGTCAAACCAGGAGAGGAGAAGGCGTCGCGTTATACGTTACGGACATATTACAATGTTGTATTAACAGTATAATTAAAACAGATAACAAAGGAGACTCGATATGGGTAGATATTAAGAAAGGATCGCAGTCAGTAGTACTAGGGGTAGTTTACAGACCACCGACCAGTATAAAGGAAAATTAACACCTCACTGTGGCAAGAATTAAATAGAGCACGCAGGTACAGTCAGTTATGTGTGGTGGACATATTACAATGTTACGGACATATTACAATGTTGTATTAACAGTATAATTAAAACAGATAACAAAGGAGACTCGATATGGGTAGATATTAAGAAAGGATCGCAGTCAGTAGTACTAGGGGTAGTTTACAGACCACCGACCAGTATAAAGGAAAATTAACACCTCACTGTGGCAAGAATTAAATAGAGCACGCAGGTACAGTCAGTTATGTGTGGTGGGAGATTTCAATTCTAGGAATATCGACTGAAGTCTGATGGTGGGTAACAAGGAAGCAGAGGAGTTTCTTAAGGTAATTCAGGATAAATTTTTAAAACACGTAATCGTAGAACCCACAAGGGGGAATAATATTCTAGATTTAATTCTTACTAACAGGGAGGAAGCAGTCACGCAGGTAGAGGTTGGAGGACAGCTAGGTAACAGTGACCATAGGAAAATTAGGTACAATTTAGAATGTGAAGAAACTTTTAGAGGCAAAAACACTAGTAAAATACCTGACTTTAGGAGAGCAGATTTTTAGCAATTAAAAAGGTACCTCCAAGGAGTGGACTGGCAAGGGATGCAGGATGAGGTCAGGTCAGGGACGGAGTTCAGACAGATAAGGCAGGATGAGAGAGGTGAGGTGAGGTGTGAGGGTGTAGGACAAGAAGAGGGAAGATGTGTCCGGAAGGGGCGGAAGAAAGAGGAAGGAGGAGATAGGTGTGAGTATGTTGGAATGTCAGGTCATGCTAAAATGAGAGAGGTGAGGTCGAGGCGAGTAGATGAGGGAGTGGAGAGGATGGTACCGGTCGAGATGAGGGGATTAGGTGAGGTAAATGTATGAATATTTCGTAGATAAATTTCATACAGGTCAGCTAGCAAATATCCCGTATAGGGCAAGTACCTTATATGAAAACAGAAAACAACATTACCAAAAAAGTGTTTTTTTGTGTGTGTTTTCCAGCTTTTTTCATAAGAAAACACTAAAACGCATGCAAAACTGTCTTTATGGAGAAACGGTAAAATATTACGAAAAACAATCATTTTGATTTTTTAGCTCATTACGTAAAAAAAAAAAAAAAAAAAAACACCAAAATGCATGAAAAGTACCGTATATGGGGAAACGAAACGACATTAAGAGAGAAGTGTCTTATGAGTGTTTTTGACCTTCTTAGTTACTAAAACGCTAAAATTCTTGAACAGCACTCTATATGGAGAATAACAGAATAACATTACCACAAACGTAAATTTTCAGTTTATTTCACCAAAAACCACGAAAACGCCAAAATCGATGCAAAAACACCCTATATGGGGAAAAGAAACAAAATTTTCAAGAACGTGATTTTTTTTTCCTGTGTGTATGTGTGCGTGTGTGTGTGTGTGTGTGTGTGTGTGTGTGTGTGTGTATGTGTGTGTGTGTGTGTGTGTGTGTGTGTGTGTGTGTGTGTGTGTGTGTTTATTAGCGTGTTAGGCACCAAAACGATAAAAATAATTGAAGTCACCCTTTACGAGAATGGAAAACAGCATACCTAAAACGTGTGTTTTGAGTGTTTTCAACTTCTTCCGTAGCAAAACATTAAAATGCAAATGGAGGACGCAAACTTAATGGAGGAACATAATAACATTAAAAAAACAACAATTTTTAGTGTTTTTGAGCTTGTTACGTACAAGAACGCAAAAATTCATGGAAAGTATCCAGTTTGGGCAAACGAAATGACATTACGAGGAACGCATATTATGTGTGTTTTTGAGTTTCTTAGGTAGCGAAACGCAAAAACGCATGAATAGTATTTTATATGGATAAACAGATTAACAATACGAAAAACATATTTTACATTATTAGACACAAAAAAAAAAAAAAAAAAAAAATGCATGTAAAGCATGCAGTGGGAAAAAAAAAAAAAATCCAGAAACGTGTCTTTTGAGTGTTCAAGAACGTGCTGGGAAATAAAAAAGCTATAAGTCATGGAAAGTTCTCTAAATTAAAAAAAAAAAAAAAACTTCTCTTTTCGGTGATTTAAGCTACTTACGTAAGGAAACGCTAAAACTCACGTAAAACAAAGTAACTAGGAAAACAAAAAAAAAGTATTTTCAATGTTTTCTGACCTTGATACGTAGAAAAGAAAACGCCAAAATGCCTGCAAAGAATCTTATATAAGGAAACGAAAAAATATTACGAGAAACGTGTATTATTTTTATTATTGTTTATTTTTTTTATTATTGTTTATTATTGTTTTTAGAGCTTCATACCAAAATAAAACTAAAAACTATAAACTAAAACTAAAACGCTTGAACAAACCTCACAACAACAGAAACAGGATCGTGTATTTTGAGAATATTTCAAATTGATAGGTGCCATAACGCCACAATGGATGCAAAGCACCCCATATTGGGAAAGAAAACGAGGTTTACAGGAAAGTGTCTTTTGAGTGTTTATGAGCGCGTTAGGCAACAAAACGTTAAAATCCATGAACAGCTGAAAATACACGTTTTTAGTAATTTTATAGTTACTTCTTATATAGTGCTGTTCATGCTTTTTAGCGTTCTGGTACCTAAGAAGCTAAGAAACACCCATAATACACGTTTCTCGTAATGTTCTTTTGTTTCCCCATACAGTGTACTTTCCATATATTTTTGGCAATTTTGTACGTAAAAAGCTCAAAAACATTAAAAGTTCTTGCTTTTGATAATGTTATTATCTTTCTCCATGAACGGTGTTTTCCATGCGTTTTAGCGTTTTTTTTTTTTTTGTAAGTAGCTCATCATATAATGATGATTTGTTTCTCCATCGAATGTGCTATCAATGCTCTTTCGGATTTTGGTGCATAACAAAACCTAGAAACTCAAAGGACACGTTTCCTTTCTCCATATAGTATAATTTGAATGCATTTCGGCGTTTTACTACTCAAGAATGTGAAATGCAAAGTACATTATATGGGGAAACAAAAAGACTTTACGAAAAATGTGTATTATAAGTATTTTTGAGCTAAAACACAAAACGCATGAACAACACTATATGGAGACAAGGAACATTACCAAAACCATGTATTTTAAGTGTATTTCACATTGTTAGGTACCATAACGCACATTATATACAAAAGAAAAAAAAACAATATTTCCCGAAACGTGTCTCTTTGACTTTTATGAGCGTGTTAGGCACAAAAATGTTTAAAAGCACCTAAAGCAACCAATATGGGAAAAGAAAATAACATTACGAAGAACATTTATTTTCAGTGTTTTGAAGCTACTTACGTAACAAAAACGCCAATAAAACAGCATTTCTGGAAAAAACACAATAACATTTCTAATAACAAGTATTTTGAGTTTATTTGCGAATGTTACGTGCAAAAAAAGGAGAAAATGTATGGAAAATACCCTATATGTGGAAACGAAAACAAAAAAAAAAAAACATTACGAGAAACGTTTGCTATGAGTACTTTTGAGCTTCTTAAGTACTAAAACTTGAAAAAAAGCATGAATAGCGGTCTATATGGAGAAACAAAACAACATAATCAAAAACATGTATATTCAGTGTATTTCCCATTATTATGTATAAACAAGCCAAATTGCATGCAAAGCATCCTATATGGGTTAAGGAAACGAGATTTCCAAAAAAAGAGAGGTACGTATTAGGCAGTAAAACGTTAAAAATCACGGAAAGCAATCTATATAGGGATCCTGTATAGGAAAACATAACAACATTACCAAAAAATATCTCCTTTTCATTGTTATTGAGCCATTTACGTAGAAAAACTCAAAAATAGATGCAAAACTTTCTTTATGGCGAAATAGAATAGCATTGCCAGAAACCAGTATTTTGAGAGTTTTTCAGCTTGTTACGCAGAATAACGTCAAAATACATGCAAAACACTCTATATGGGGAACGAGAAGACATTACGAGAAATGTGTGCTTTGCGTGATTTTAGCTTTTTCGGTACCAATACGGTAAAATACATGGAGAGTGCTCTATATAGTGGAAAAGAATAACATTACTAAAAACGTGTATTTTCAGTGTATTTCACATTATAAACCAAAGCCCCAAAATGCGTACAAAGCACCCTATATATGGAAAAGGAATGACATTTCAAGAAACGTGTTTTCAGTGTTTATCAGCGTGTTAGGAATCAAAACACTAGAAACCATGAAAGGCACCCTATATGAGGAAATAAAGCAATATTACCAAAAACTTGTCTATTGAATGTTTTTGGGCTATTTACATACCAAACGCTAAAACGCATACAAAACACCCTTTGTGAAAAAAAAAAAAAAAGAGAATAACGTTACCAAAAAATCTGTATTTTGAGTGTTTTGAGCTTGTTACGTACAAAAACGCTGAAATGCATGGAAATCACATTGTATGGGGAAATGAAAGAACATTACAAGAAAATTTATTAGGAGTATTTTGAGGTTTTTCGGTACCAAAACGCTAAAGCGCATGAATAGCCGTCTATATGGAGAAACAGAACAATATAACCAAAAACGTGAATTTACTTTCTATTTCACAGTGTCTTTTGAATGTTTATGAGCGTGGTAGGCACAAAAACGCTAAAAAAGAATGGAAAGCAACTTATACGGGAATAAAAAAAAATAAATAAATAAAAAAACAGCAATACCAAAAACGTGTCTTGATTTTTTTTACAGTTTCTTAAGTACCAAAACGCTAAAACGCATTGAAAGCACCCTTTATGGAGAAAAAGGATGACATTATGAAATGTCATCCTTGTTTTGGAGTTCATTACGTAAAATAAAAATAAATAAAAAAAGTTTACTATGAGTGTTTTTTTTTTTCATCTTTTTAGGTACCTAAACGCTAAAACGAGAACTGGATTAAGTGCTAATTCCCGCCACCCCTATGTGAAGACACGAAATGCACGCACGAACTGGTGACTACGTGCTGATCTCCGCCACCTCTACGTGAACACAACGAAATGCACGCCATCCTCCCCAAGGGAATTTTGATTACTATGTGTAATTTTCAATCTGTAGAACACCACCTCTCCTCATCTAAACCTCATCTTCTTTTCCTCACTGAAACTGAGGTGTCTGAGGCAACTGACAGTAGCCCCTTTTCTGTTCCCTCCTACTTTCTCTATCCTCATTTTCGATCCAAAGCTGGATGCTGCGTTTATGTGCGCAATGACTTATCCTGCTCTCGTGCCCACGCTCTTGAATCTTCCGAGATTTCCACCATTTGGCTACGACTAGAGAGTCACTCTCGAACTAAATTTATCTGTGCTGTATACCTCTCACCTTACTCCTCTGACTATAAGAAATTCTTTGACTACTTAACTTCCAAAGTAAAGCACATTCAGACCCTCTTCCCTTTTGCAGAGATCTCCATTCTTGGAGACTTCAATGTTCACCACCAGCTTTGGCTTTCCTCTCCCTTCACTGACCATCCTGGTGAACTAGCCTACAACTTTGTTATCCTCCATGACCTAGAACAATTGGTGCAACACCCTACTCGTGTTCCTGACCGTCTTGGAGATACACCCAACATTCTTGACCTTTTCCTGACCTCTAATCCTTCTGCTTATGCTGCCACCCTTTCTTCTCCGCTGGGCTCCTCCGATCACAATCTCATATCTTTATCTTGTCCTATCACTCCAATCCCTCCTCAGGATCCCTTTAAGCGAAGGTGCCTCTGGTGTTTTGCCTCTGTTAGTTGGGGGGACCTGAGGAGGTATTTTGCTGATTTTCCTTGGAATGACTACTGCTTCCGTGTCAGAGACCCATCTTTGTGTGCTGAGCGCATAACAGAGGTGATAGTGTCTGGCATGGAGGCATACATTCCTCACTCTTTCTCTAGTCCTAAACCTTCTAAACCTTGGTTTAACACATCTCGTTCTCATGCTATACATGATAGAGAGGTGGCCCACAAAAGGTACTTAAGCCTTCCATCACCAGAATCTCATGCACTTTATATTTCTTCCCGGAACTATGCCAAGTCTGTTCTCCAACTAGCCAAAAACTCCTTCATTAACAGAAAATGTCAAAATCTTTCAAGATCTAACTCCCCTCGTGATTTCTGGCATCTAGCCAAAAATATCTCCAATAACTTTGCTTCTTCTTCTTTCCCTCCTCTATTTCAACCAGATGGCACCACTGCTATCACATCTATTTCTAAAGCTGAACTCTTTGCTCAAACCTTTGCTAAAAACTCTTCCTTGGACCTGATGGGGTTCCTCCTATTGTACTCCGCAGCAGGCAGGAAGTTCCAGAGTTTACCAGGGAAAGGGATGAATGATTGAGAATACTGGTTAACTCTTGCATTAGAGAGGTGGACAGAATAGGGGTGAGAGAAAGAAGAAAGTCTTGTGCAGCGAGGCCGCGGAAAAAGGGGAAGCATGCAGTTAGCAAGATCAGAAGAGCAGTTAGCATGAAAATAGCAGTAGAAGACAGCTAGATATGCAACATTGCGGCGGTGAGAGAGAGGCTGAAGACAGTCAGTTAGAGGAGAGGAGTTGATGAGACGAAAAGCTTTCGATTGCACCCTGTCTAGAAGAGTAGTATGAGTGGAAACCCCCAGACATGTGAAGCATACTCCATACATAGACGGATAAGGACCTTGTACAGAGATAGCAGCTGGGGGGGTGAGAAAAAGACGTCTCAGAACACCTAACTTCATAGAAGCTGTTTTAGCTAGAGATGAGATGTGATGTTTCCAGTTCAGATTATAAGTAAAGGGCAGACCGAGGATGTTAAGTGTAGAAAAGAGGGACAATTGAGTGTCATTGAAGAAGAGGGTATATTTATCTGGAAGGTTGTGTCGAGTTGATAGATGGAGGAATTGAGTTTTTGAGGCATTGAACAATACCAAGTTTGCTCTGCCCCAATCAAAAATTTTAGAAAGATCAGAAGTCAAGCGTTCTGTGGGTTCCGTGCGTGATATGTTTACCTCCTGAAGGGTTGGACGTCTAGGAAAAGACGTGGAAAAGTGCAGAATGGTATCATCGGCGAAGGATTGCATAGGACAAGAAGTTTGTTTTAGAAGATCATTAATGAATAATAAGAGAGAGTGGGTGACAGGACAGAACCCTGAGGAAAACCACTGTTAATAGATTTAGGAGAAAAACAGTGACCGTCTACCACAACAGCAATATAACGGTCAGAAATTAAACTTGAGATGAAGTTACAGAGAGAAGGATAGAAACCGTAGGAGGGTAATTTGGAAATCAAAGCTTTGTGCCAGACTCTATCTAAAGCTTTTGATATGTCCAAGGCAACAGCAAAAGTTTCACCAAAATCTCTAAAAGAGGATGACCAAGACTCAGTAAGGAAAGCCAGAAGATCACCAGTAGAGCGGCCTTGACGGAACCCATACTGGCGATCAGATAGAAGGTTGTGAAATGATAGATGTTTAAGAATCTTCCTGTTGAGGATAGATTCAAAAACTTTAGATAGGCAGGAAATTAAAGCAATAGGACGGTAGTTTGAGGGATTAGAACGGTCACCCTTTTTAGGAACCGGTTGAATGTAGGCAAACTTCCAGCAAGAAGGAAAGGTAGATGTTGACAGAAAGAGCTGAAAGAGTTTGACTATGCAAGGTGCAATCACGGAGGCACTGTTTCGGGGAACAATAGGAGGGACCCCATCAGGTCCATAAGCTTTCCGAGGGTTTAGGCCAGAGAGGGCATGGAAAATATCATTGCGAAGAATTTTAATAGTTGGCATGAAGTAGTCAGAGGGT
>NC_087191.1:2774466-2796966 GCF_035594125.1 Scylla paramamosain
ATATATATATATATATATATATATATATATATATATATATATATATATATATATATATATATATATATATATATATATATATATATACTCGTATATATATATATATATATATATATATAAAAAATCTAAAACGTGTTTTTTTGAGTGTTTTGAGCTATTTACATACCAAAACGCTAAAACACGTGCAAAACACCCTTTATTAAGAAACACAATAATATTATAAAAAAATATGTATATATTTTGAGTGTTTTTGAGCATGTCACGTAGAAAACGTCAGAATCAATGAACACCACAGTATATATATATATAAAGAAAAGAAAAGAAAAAAAAAAAAATATATATATATATATATATATATATATATATATATATATATATATATATATATATATATATATATATATATATATATATATATATATATATATATATATATATATATATATATATATATATATATATATATATATATATATATATATATATATATATATATATATATATATATATATATATATATATATATATATATATATATATATATATATATATATATATATATATATATATATATATATATATATATATATATATATATATATATATATATATATATATATATATATATATATATATATATATATATATATATATATATATATATATATATATATATATATATATATATATATATATATATATATATATATATATATATATATATATATATATATATATATATATATATATATATATATATATATATATATATATATTGAGTGTTTTGAGCTTGTTACGTAAAAAAAAAATAAAATAGAATGCATGGAAAGTACCAAGCATGAAAAAAAAAAGATATTACGAGAAACGTATATCATTAATATTTTTTTTGAGTATCTAAGGTAGCAAAACTCTAAAATACACGAATAGCATTCTATATAAAGGGAACAACTTTGCCAAAAATGTGCTTTTTGAGTGTATTTTACATTAGTTAGTTAGTTACAATGCATACAAATGCATGCAAAATGCATGCATTACCAGAAACGTGTCTTTTGAGTGTTTTTAAGGATGTTAGGGATTAAAAAGCTAAAAAAAAAACATGCAATTCACCCTATATATAGAAAAGAACTTTACGAAAAATTCTTCTTTAGAGGGTTTTT
Organism: Scylla paramamosain; assembly: GCF_035594125.1. Taxonomy (NCBI): domain Eukaryota; kingdom Metazoa; phylum Arthropoda; class Malacostraca; order Decapoda; family Portunidae; genus Scylla; species Scylla paramamosain. The sequence continues at coordinate 2,775,624 of NC_087191.1, forward strand.
TTGGACTTTTCTTGCCAAAACATTTGCATGTTTTGGCATTTTTTTTTACATGCGAAACACACATTATGGAGAAACATAATAACATAGTAAAAAAAAACAAAAAAAACAAGTATTTTGAGTGTTTTTTTGAGATTGTTACGTAGAAAAATAACAAAATGCATGCAGTTTTTGAGAATGTTATATAGAAAAATAACAAAATGTATGCCGTATACCCAATATAGGGAGAAAAAAAAAGAGAAACGTTTATTAGGACGTAACGCGAAAAACGCGTTAATACCACGCTATATGGAGAAACAAAACAACATTACAAAAAAGGGTATTTAGAGTGTTTGTTGAGCTTGTTACGCACACAAGGGTAAAAATTCATGCAAAGTACCCTGTATGGGGAAAATAAAAGACACAACGAGAAACATGCATTATGAGTGCTTATGAGCTTCTTAGGTACCAAAAAACTAAAATGAATGCACTGTATATGGAAAAACAGAACATACATACCAGAAAGATGCATTTTGAGTATATTTCACATTGTTAGGTGCCATAAAACCAAAATGCAGGCAAAGCACTATACATGGGGAAAGGAAACGAAATTTCGAGAAGCGTTTCTTTTGAGAGTTTATTAGCGTGTTAGTACACAAAATGTTATAAAGTATGGAAAGTACCCAATATGGGAAAACAAAACATTACCAAAAACTTATGTTTTAGTGTTTTTGAGCTATATATGTAAAAAAAACGCAAAACCTTATGCAATAGCACCATTTATTGATAAAACACAATGGCAATATATATATATATATATATATATATATATATATATATATATATATATATATATATATATATATATATATATATATATATATATATATATATATATATATATATATATATATATATATATATATATATATATATATATATATATATATATATATATATATATACTTAATTCTGCCGCCGTTCACCAGCGCTCGTTACCAAGCAGCCGGCACCGGCGGCAAGAATTACCCCTTTGGAGGGGACGATAGGGTAGCGGGCTAAAGCCAGCACTACTCACGCCTACCGTCTTCAACGGCACAGGCGATGCGAAACCTACCTGCCGAGGTCGCCCCCGACAGGATTCCGGTTCTGAGGACGCCACCCTCAGCCAGACGGTTGGCTACCTGAGCTACTAGGCCCACCGCAGCATGACAAACCGTTCGCAGACTACGAGCTCTGCTAGGACGCTCTGGGTCCGAGAGGACGTGCACGGAGGCTCTATGCACGCCCCTCAGACCCGAGGGGGACTGGGACCGCATCCGCCCCGTGTACCCCATTTCAAAGCCATGAACCCGCTGGCCCTTGGGGGCAGGAAGAGCGCTACCCCCAAACCAGCGGGCCGTCATCCCGGAAACGCCAGAGTGACTACCGCTGTCGAGGGTTAGTGGGTTTAACCCACCGACTCGGCAAATCACCCTGACGGCCCACCACCCAACGAGGTAGAGAACTCGAAGGAGCAGAAAGGACTCCGGACCAGTGAAGCTGTTCTGGGCTCCGAAGCCTGGCGGAGCCCCATTACTCTATGAACATTTATTGAGAAGGGAGGATGGAATATTTGTCCAACTCCCCGCCCCACATTCATCTCGCGGGGTAAGCACTTTAGCCGTAGGCCCAATCCCTCAGGCTTGTGCCTACGTTTCCAGCGGGCGCCACTAGGAGGCAGGCTTCCCCTGTAACTAAGTCTCAAAGAGGTTTTTCACGTCACTCGGGGAGTCACGGCATGACACCATCCCGGGACCTCAGAGAGTCATATATATATACGAGTATATATATGTATATATATATATATATATATATATATATATATATATATATATATATATATATATATATATATATATATATATATATATATATATATATATATATATATATATATATATATATATATATATATATATATATATATATATATATATATATATATATATATATATATATATATATATATATATATATATATATATATATATATATATAGTGTTTTTGACTTTGTCACGTATGAAAACGCCAAAATGCATGGTTAGTACTCTATATTGGGAAACGAAAAGACATTACCAGAAACGTGTATTATGAGTGTTTTTGAGTTTCGTAGTATCAAAATACTGAAAGGCATGAATAGCCCTCTATATACAGCAAAAGATCGACATTACTAAAAACCTGTTTTTTTTTTAGTGTATTTTACATTTTTAGGTAACAAAACTATAAAATGCATGGAATGCATTCTATATGAAAAGAGGAAACGAGGGTGTTTATCAGCGTGCTAGGCACCAAAACGATGAAAGGCATGGAAAGCACACAATATGGTAAAAGAACAAAAGGAAAAAAAAAGAAACTATGTTACCGAAAACGTCTTTATCATTTTTTTTGTTAGCTTCTTACGTATCAAAAAGCTCAATGGCACTGGAAAAAAAAAATGTAAAAACAGTGTAATTTTACAAAAAACGTGTATTTTGAGTGTATTTGAGCTTGTTAGGTACAAAAATGACAGAATCCATACGAAATACTCTATATGAGGAAACAAAAATACTTTACGAAAAACGTGTATTATGAGAGTTTCGAGGCTTTTAGGAACCAAAATGCTGTAACACATGAATAGCACCCTACATCAAGAAAAAGATCAACATTAACAAAACGTGTATTTTTGGTGTTTTTGACATTTCTAGGTTCCAAAAAGGCAAAATGCATGCAAAGCCTCCTATGTGGGGGAACAAAATGACATTACGAGAAATTGACTTTTGAGTGCTTTGAAGATGTGAGGCACTAAAAGCCTGATAGGCATGGAGTTCACCCTATAAAGGAATAGTAAACAACATTATGAAAAACGTGTCTTTTGAATAATTTTGAACTTATGATCCAAAACACTTAAACGTAAGCAAAAACACTTTATGGAGAAAATAATAACATTACCAAAAACAAGTATTTTCAGTGTTTTTGAACTTACTACGTAGAAGAATGGCAAAATTCATGCAAAGTACCCAATATAGTGAAAGAAAAACACATAACGAAAACGTTTATTGTGAAAACGTTAAAACGCGTTAATATTACTCTATATGGAGAAACAGAACACTACCGAAAACAAGTATTTTGATTGTTTTTGAGCTAGTTCTGTATTAAAACGCAAAAAAAAACATGCAAAGTACCTTATATAGGAAAACGAAAAGATATTACGAGAAACGTGTATTATGAATGCTTTTAAACTTTTTAGGTACCAAAAAACTAAAACGCATGATAATACTATATATTGAGAAAAAGAAGAATATTACAAAAAAAAAACATGTATTTTGAGTGTATTTCACATTGTTAGGTGCCATAATGCCAAAATGTATGCCGAGCACCATATATTGAGAAAGGAAACGAAAATTGCAGACACGTCTTTTGAGAATATATTAGCGTGTTAGCCATTATTAATACACTAAAAACCATGGGAAGCACCCTATATGGAAAAACAAACCAACAGTACCAAAAACTTTGCTTTTCAGTGTTTATCAGCAACTTATGTACAAAAAAGCAAAAAATTCAAGCTAAACAACCTTTATGGAGAAACAGATTAACATTACCAAAAACAAGTATTTTCAGGGCTTTTTTTTGTGTATTTCTTACGTACAAAAACGGCAAAATGAATGGAAAGTAGTTTATATGGGGAAACGAAAGGACATTACGAGAAGCGTGTACTATAAGTGTTTTAATCTTAGGTACCAAAACGAGAAAACGTATGAATACACTCTATATGGAGAAACAGAACAATATTACAAAAAAAAAAAAGTGAATTTTGAGTGTATTTCACATTGTTGTGTAGTAAAATGACAAAATGCTCGCAAAGCACACTATATGGGGAAATGACACAAGATTTTCAGAAACGAATTTTTTTAAGCTAAAAAGTTTGGAAAGCACCTTATTTTGGAAAACAAAATACATCATTACCAAAATCGTCTCTTTATAGTGTTTCAAAGCTACGTACATACCAAAACACTAAAACGCATGCAAAACACCTTTTTATTAAGAAACACAATTATATTACAAAAAAAAGTGTTTTTTTAGCTTTTACGTATAAAAACGCCAAAATGTATGAAAAGTAGCCAATATTGAGAAATGAAAACACATTACGAAATACGTGTATTATGTTTTTTATTTTCTTTAGCTCTTTAGGTTGTTAGTTACCAAAACGCCAAAATACATGCAAAGCATCCGATATGAAGAAAGAAAACGAGTTTTCCAGAAACGTGTCTTTTGAGTGCTTATGAGCCTGCTAGGCACTCAAACGAAAAAAAAAAAAAAAAACATGGAAAGCCATATATATATATATATATATATATATATATATATATATATATATATATATATATATATATATATATATATATATATATATATATATATATATATATATATATATATATATATATATATATATATATATATTATATGCGTAACAAAACGCTAAAACATATGCAAAAAGAACCTTTATGGAGAAACGCTATAACTATACGAAAAACGTGTGTTTTGAGTGTTTTTTCAGCATCTTACATAGAAAAATGCCAAAATGAATACAAATTATGCATTTTTTTATATGGGGAAACGAAAAGACATTAAGAGAAAGGGGTATTATGAAAATTTTTGAAATTTTAGGTACCAAAATTGTAAAACGAATCATTGTTATTTTATGGAGATTTTATGGTAAGAAAACGCGAAAGGCGCCAATACCACTCTATGCAGAGAAATAGAACAACATTGCCAAAAACGTGGCTTTTGAGTGTTTTTCAGGTTTTTACTTACGAAAAAGCTGAAACGCATGCAATAAAAAAAAATCCTTTAGTGAGACATGGAAAGATATTAACAAAAACAATTATTTTGTGTTTTTGAGCTTGTTACGTACAAAACCGCCAAAATGCATGCAAAGTACTCTATATAGGGAAAAGTAAGAGACATTGCGAAAAACATGTATTATGAGTGTTTTTGAGCTTCGGTACCAAAACGTTAAAACGCATGAATAGCACTCTATATGGAGAAAAAGAATAACATTACCAAAAACATGTCTTTTGATTGTACCTCACAGTGTTAAGTATGAGAACGCCACAAAGCATGCAAAGCAACCTATATGGAAAAAAAAAAAAACGAGATCACCAGAAACGTGTCTTTTAATTGTTTATGAGCTTGTTAGGTACTAAAAAAATAAAAGTCATGGAAAGCAGCCTGTATAAGGTACCAAAGCAACTTTACAAAAACCATGTCATTTTAGTGTTTCTGAGCTACTAACGAATCAAAACGCTAAAATATCCGGAAAACATCCTTTGTGGAGAAACAAAATAAAGTGATAAAAAAATGTATTTTGAATGTTTCTGAGCTTGTTACGTATAAAAACGCCAAAATGCATACACAGCACCCTATATAAGGACACGGAAAGACATTACGAGAAAAGTGTATTATGAGTGTTTTTGAGCTTCTTCCATAACAAAACTCGAAAACGCATGAATAGCAATCTATATGGAGAGAGAGAACAACATTTCCAAAAATGTTTATTTTTAAGTGTTTTTGTTTACGTTCAAAAAAACAAAATTGCATTTTAAAACATCCATTATGGATAAACAGAACAACATTACCAAATACAAATATTTTTTTGCTGATTTTCAGCTTCTTACATAGAAAAACGCCAAAATGTATGGTAAGTACCCTATATGGAGAATCGAAACGACATTACCAGAAACGTGTCCCGATGGTTTTGAACGTGTTAGGCACCAAGTCCCTAAAAAGTATGGAGCTCACCCTATATGGGCAAAAAAACAAAAAAAAAAAACATCGTTAAGAGAAGCGTGTCTTTTGAGCGTTTTTGAACTTTATACGTACCAAAACGCTAAAACGCAGATACAAACAGCAGATAAAAACTATGACAAAGATGAAGATTAGAGGAAGAAGAGAAGAAGAAAAGAAGGAGGAGGAGAAGGAGGAGAAGGAGGAGGCGGAGGAGAAAAGGAATATGAACTTTCTTAGTGTTCGGTCCTGATTTATTTCGTATCGTATGTAATCTACTCAAGCAGGTCATCTTCGTATAAACAGACAGGCTTCTCGCTCCCTGCTTGTCCTATGTTCTTGTGTGCCTCCTCCTCCTCCTCTTCTTCATCCCCCTCCTCCTCCTCCTCCTCCTCATCCTCGTTGTTCTAATCCTACCTCTGCTGATGCTGCCTACTTGCTCCTCCTCCTCTTCCTTCTCCTCCTCCTCCTCCTCCTCATCTGCTCTCTGTCTGATAGAGCTTAAGTCTCATTCTTGCAACAGTGAACAAAGCTCTCTCTCTCTCTCTCTCTCTCTCTCTCTCTCTCTCTCTCTCTCTCTCTCTCTCTCTCTCTCTCTCTCTCTCTCTCTCTCTCTCATCATATTCTTTTGTTATAACTTCGTATTTTTCGCGCTTTACGTTTCATTTTCCAGTCGGCGTAACAAAGCGGCACGCGACAAGTGGGGGGGGGAGAGAGAGAGAGAGAGAGAGAGAGAGAGAGAGAGAGAGAGAGAGAGAGAGAGAGAGAGAGAGAGAGAGAGAGAGAGAGAGAGAAAAAAGAGCATTGTATATGACATTCTCTGTTTCTGCTGCAATGTACGCACAACAGTTATTAAACGTAGGAGCACACTGCTATATATGAAAACACACACACACACACACACACACACACACACACACACACACACACACATGCTCTTTAAAAGCTGAACCCAGACTCCAACGCCTTTCCCCCCCAACTCCCCCATATCTTTACCCCTTCCACCTCTTCCTTTCCCTCCCCCAGCCTCCCCAAAGCGACCACCGCTCAGCTCCTTTTCCACGACCACCTTCAAAACACCCAAACCTGCACAACCACGCATTCTCGTCCACTGACAACTACCCACAATGCAACAGAACTCGAGGGGGTATTAACCTGGAGAATCAAGGTTAAGAAGGATAAGGAAGAAGACAAAATGAGAGTAAAAAACGAAAAAAAAGAATCTAGATGCCATTGTTATCTTCTTATCATTCCTGCTGTGATTCAATGTTGGTGCCAGTTAATAACAACACCTGAGAAGCCTCTTCCTCCTCCTCCTCCTCCTCCTCCTCCTCCTCCTCCTCCTCCTCCTCCTCCTCCTCCTCCTCCTCCTCCTCCTTCTCCTTCTCTTCCTTCCTTCCTTCTCTCTCCTTCCCTAGGGGACATCACTGCTGCCATCGAGGACACGACCAAGGACGCCACTACTAACACCCTTTATGTTATCCACGCAGGCACAAATGACGTCCAGCGGTCCCGATCAGAAGAACTGATGGCGAAATACAAGGAAATGATTCGCAAATACAAGACTAAATCAAATAATATTATAATTTCAGGCATTCTCCCGAGGATCAACGCGAACGCAAGGTTCTACAACATTGCGTTCAGTTTAAATAACAGATTAAAGACTCTCTGCCAACAGGAAAACGTGGAGTATCTTAACATGTGGAACGATTTTTATAATGAACTCAGACTCTTCCAGAGAGGGCCTTCATCTGAACTCTGTGGGAGCAGCCACGATGGGCAGATTAATCCATGAAAAAGTTTGTCTCCACAGATCAAAAAACGCGCGGGCGCCAGCAACAGGACCAGCGTCGTAAACACTAACGTAATTATTTCATCCACAGGTTCAGACAAGATCAGAGCTTGTTACTTCAATGCCCGTAGTTTACGGAATAAATTAAATGAGCTGCAAGCTCTTATTTATCTTGAAAACTACGACATCATAGGAGTCACGGAAACGTGGATAAATTCATCAAGCAGGGATTACTTAGCTGAGTACTCACTCCCTGGCTACACCATTTTTAGCTGCGAGAGAACTCACCGTGTGGGAGGTGGTGTTATGTTTTACGTAAAAAGTAATCTTCATCCTTGTTTACTCCCAACCCCAACCATTGCTAATATAGACGTCACTTTCATCCAGTTAGAAAATAAATCTCGTAAAATAACATTAGGTCTCGTCTATCGTCCTCCAGCCCAGTCACCCGCTACAGACTTTATGACCTTATCGCGGACATTTGCTGCGTTAATAATTGCATTATTATGGGGGACTTTAATCTTCCAGTCACGAGGTGGGGTGAACCACTGACGGCTCACGCAGGCCAGCATCTCTACGGGTGTATCCTTGAAAGCTCCCTCCACCAGCACGTCATGCATCCGACGAGAGGTAACAATATCCTAGATATTGTTTTAACAACTGGTGAAGAGTCAGTAAAAGACCTAAAAATTGGACCAGAACTGAGTTCCAGCGATCATCGTAGCTTACTTTTCACCATAAATTTTGACAAAGCTAAAGTAAGCGAAAGTAAAGAAAAAGTGCCAGGACTATTAGCGTGCTAACTTTTAGAGACTTCGCATGCAGCTTGCATCCATAGACTGGAATGAAACTGCTGGGGGAACAGAACAAAGACACACATTAACAACGCATAGGAAGTGTTTGCTAAAAAGTTAAATAAAACTACGTTTTTGTGTGTACCGCAACGAAACAGACGGAAGGTAAAAAACACCAAACCGAAATGGTGGAACAATTGAAATTAGATGCTGCCTTCTGGCTAAGAAAAATGCGTACCACAAATACATACTAACACAAAATAATGATGATAAACTAGAGCACGACAGATTACGTAGAAAAACTAAAAAGCTGATCAAATGCAGCAAAAAATCTGTCGAAGCTCAGATCGCGAACTCGTGTAAAACGAACCCAAAAGAATTTTAGTTATGTAAAAGCAAAAAGGGTCTTAACATCAACGATTGGTCCATTAATAACAGAAAATGGTAAACAATTAATAAGCGAAACAGACATGGCGAATATCCTGAACGAGTATTTTTCAACAGTCTTCACGACTGAGGATGTTCAGGACAGTCTGCCGACCCCCACACCTCAGTCACGAGGCACCACGCTGCCAGACTTCACCATCACAGAAAGTGAAATCCTCTCAGCCACAAAGAGCATGAACGTAAACAAAACACCCGGGCCAGACAAGATATCACCCAGGCCTTCATAAAGAAGCGAGAAATGAGCTCGTGAAACCGCTTACAATTTTATTCAATAAAACTTTTCTAGCGGGTAAAGTTCCCAACGAATGGAAACTAGCAAATGTCACGCCAATCTTTAAAAAAGGAAATAAATCTCTCCCAGTCAATTACAGGCCGATCAGTCTCACTTCAGTAGTGTGCAAGCTGATGAAAACAATAATTAGAGATAAAATTGTTAAATAATTTAAAAGAAAATAGAATCATAAAGGATTCGCAACACGGTTTCAGAACCAAGCCTTCCTGCTTAACAAACTTACTAGACTTCTTTTATGAAGTATTTAACGTGTATGACGAGACAAAAGCTGTTGATATTATCTACCTTGATTTCCAGAAAGCTTTTCGACACTGTTCCCCATAAGTGACTCATCAGTAAAGTAAAAGCTCACGGCATTGCCGAAAACACCCTGAAATGGCTGAGAGACTGGCTCTCTAACAGAAAACAGCGTGTTGTGATTAATGGAAAAGAGTCAGAGTGGCATAAGGTAAGATAGCGGCGTTCCTCAAGGCTCTGTATTAGGAACAGTACTCTTCATAATGTACATAAATTATATTGATGAAGGGATAAACTGCAAAATAAGTAAATTTGCAGACGACACCAAAATAACAAGTACAGTAACGTCTGTGTTACAATGGCAGGAACTGCAGAGTGACCTCAATAAACTAACAAGCTGAGCAGAAAAATGGCAGATGAGATTCAATATAGAAAAGTGCAAAGTTCTACATATCGGAAGCAACAATGTTCAGGCGAGATATGTAATGAATAACATGCCACTGTCCAGTGATGATAAAGAAAAAGATCTTAGGGTCGTTGTGTCAAACGACCTAAAGCCGAGTCAACACTGCACAGAAACAGTAAAGACGGCAAATAAATTTAGAAAATTCAGAAATTCAGAAAAGTTTATACTTGCCTTATATAACTCACTGGTGCGCCCTCATCTAGAATACTGTGTACAGTTCTGGTCTCCATACAACAAAAAAGACATTGAAAAACTAGAAGAGATACAGCGCAGAGTCACAAAGATGATTCCAAGATTGTGTAATAAGCCGTATGAGGAACGACTGGAAGAACTAAACTATTTAGTTTAACAAAGTGCAGGATAAGAGGAGACCTAATTGAAGTGTTCAAAATTTTCAAAGGATATAGTAACATTGATACACATAAATATTTTACCATTGATCATTCTAACCCTAACAAGAAATCATGGATTCAAGATTATACCCAAACATTTTAAATCCCACGAGGCAAAACATTTTTTCTTTAATCGTATAGTAAATATATGGAATAGACTTCCTGCCGAAATTGTGAACAGCAATACTATTGAATCATTCAAAAATAAAATAGACAAATATTTAAAAGCAAATCCCCAACAAGCTCTCTTCTTGCCCGAATAATTACTAAATACACTAATAACCTCTTATTCTACACCAGTTTTAATATAACTTGTATTAACTTTCAGATAGGCGTATAGAGTTCACCGTAGGGTGAATAGTAGAACTTCCTTTCATCCTTTCCTATGAAAATTTCCATGGCAGTTTTTCCATACTGCATGGTACTTTTCCCAACTATTTCGATGCCAGCGCAAGCTGGAGGGAGTGGTGGGTGGGGAGGAGCCTTCTGCTATGCTGTCCTGTCTCTCTTCCCTGTAGCTAGTTAGAAGTAGTTACCAAACAGCCTTGCAAGGACCAAAAGGTCTGTTGCTGTTTGGCTTTCCTTTGTATTCCTTTGTATTCTTCTTCTCCTTCTCCTTCTCCTCCTCCTCCTTCTCTTAGATACACAAGACACTTTTATGGTATTTCCGGTTACTCGAACAAAGAACAGATACTTCCTGCTATCTTACCATTAAAAACATTCATGTCAACTGTCAACCTCCTGCTTCCTTAATACTATTACTGCTAAAGTCTTCTTTTCTCTCTCTTTCTGTCAATCACCTCCAAATGTTTAAACTTATTTTACATTTATTTCTTTACTAATTTCTCATAAGCATACATCTATAACATAGGAAAGACAGAATCAGCCTTCTATTCTCTCGTCCCATGTGTCTCTGCAATTATGGTGTTCTGAGTATGAAAAAAGGACATTCTCAGCAGTAAAAACGATTAAAACTTACACCCATTACCAGTCTGCAGTCTCTCCACAATTCTAACTAAAGAACAAAGAAACACCAACCTCCTCCAGTCATCTCAGTCAGCTGCACGTCTGTTCCGGCCACTCAGTAAATCTTCCCTTCTTGGCCAGTCTCCCTAACACAGGTTAGATACACAGAAAAGTAGATAGATAGAAAGATAGATGGATGCACAAATGGATAGAGAGATGGACATAAATAAGATAGATAGATACATAGATAGGTAGATAGACAGACAGACAGACTTGCAGTGCCTAACAGAACTAATACACTTGTTTTCCTTTTTTTTCTTTCTTTTATCTCTCAGTCCTATACTCATCTCTCCTCACCCACCACCAACGCCACCACCTCCTCCTCCTCCTTCTCGACGCGTATCCATATCTGAGCCGTGAGGAGTAAGCAGCTCAGCACGCCCCCTTCAGAAGCAGCTCGTGTCGCCTGCTGCCTGATAGTTCTCTCTGAATTCAAACACTCGCTCTTGCATCATTATTGCAAACCAGGCACGTGGAGGGATGTCATTCCATTATTCAATTATATGATGATTTGGTAACGAACGTCCTCTCTCTCTCTCTCTCTCTCTCTCTCTCTCTCTCTCTCTCTCTCTCTCTCTCTCTCTCTCTCTCTCTCGCTCTCATCACCAGAAATGGTGATGGGGAGGAGAGTGAGAGAAGAGGGAGAGGAAAGAGCGAGGGAATAAGATCTATTTCCTTTGTCTTTTTCCTTACATCCCTTTGCCTCCATTTTTCACGTCATTAATCTTAAGCCTTCTCACCTCACATTCCTCTTCCTCTCCCTCCTTCTCCTCCTCCTCCTCCTAGATCTTTCTCCCTCGTAATCAGCCCTTCAGCACCTCCGCCTCTCTCTCTAACCTATTCCTCTTCCTCTCACACTAAACAGCCCCTCTCACTCTACGCTGTGCAACTCTCACCCTCACTCACACTTACATGTCCATCCCTATACACCTCTCACTTCCCATATATATGTTTCACTATCTAACCTAACCTCCATTTATTTGACATGGCTAACCTGACCTAACCTAACCTATAAACTATTACTCTTTCCACTCCTCTTCCCTTCACTTCCCTTCCCTTCATCCTTTACTCCATACGTTTCACCCCTTCCATCCCTCCTTCTCCCCTTTCCATATCCTCTTCCCCTATCACTCTTGTCCCATACACATAACCCCTCTCCCTCCAGTTCCTTCTTACCCCTCTCAAAACTGTCCTTCTTACTCTTCTCTCCTCTCACACTCATCCCTTCCTCCACGTCTTCCCTCACGGCACTCCATTCCCCTCCCTCACCCATACAACTACTCCTCTTCTCCTCTTCGTCTCCCTTCACGCCCTTCCCCACCCTCATACGTAAACAGTAATGAGACCCCGCGGGAGTCAGTCATCACGGACACTCCCTCCTTTCGAGTTCACTTCTAATTGGTGGTGACAATCGCCTTGAAGACGCCGCCTTCACCCTGCTGATGCTTACACCCTAACCCACCCCTGATCAACACCTCTCACCTCTCTCTCTCTCTCTCTCTCTCTCTCTCTCTCTCTCTCTCTCTCTCTCTCTCTCTCTCTCTCTCTCTCTCTCTCTCTCTCTCTCTCTCTCTCCTTCCTATGAGGGCAGGGAATTTTCTCATCCTCATTTTCTCTCCCTTGCCTCTTGCCTTGCCCTCCTCTCTCACGCCTCTTCCCGCTCCTCCTCAATTTTCCATTCTCACTGTGCGCTGTTTTCACTCCATTTGTCTTCATATGTACTCGAGTATTTCTCTCTCTCTCTCTCTCTCTGTTTGTTTATTTTCTCTCCTTCCTCTCTCTCTCTCTCTCTCTCTCTCTCTCTCTCTCTCTCTCTCTCTCTCTCTCTCTCTCTCTCTCTCTCTCTCTCTCTCTCTCTCTCTCTCTCTCTCTCTCTCTCTCTCTCTCTCTCTCTCTCTCTGTTTGTTTATTTTCTTTCCTTCCTCTCTCTCTCTCTCTCTCTCTCTCTCTCTCTCTCTCTCTCTCTCTCTCTCTCTCTCTCTCTCTCTCTCTCTCTCTCTCTCTGTTTATTTTCTTTCCTCTCTCTTTCTCTTTTTTTTTTTTTTTTTTTAAACAAATATTTACAGAAAGGCTTAAAATTCCACGTTGAGTATGGAATTATTTAAGAAGCCTATGATAGTATTATTTACAGGAATAACACTATACATATTTAACATAAAGATGATAATGCTAATACAATAATACAATAAAATAATAAAAATTAAAAGCACCAGTGGGGACAGGTGCGTGCTACGCCAGCTGTGGGCTGCCAGCTTCACCTGGTGCGTGGACATGTCCTGCACTTGGGGCTTGGCCGCCGTGAACATGTTCCACAGCCGCGAAGTCCTGGCTGTGTAGGTACGCTGGTGTTGGCTAGAGCGAGATCGAGGCACCTTCACTAGCTCGTCGCTACTGGCCACAGCTCTGGTGCACCTCTGCACTGTGTGTGGCAGCAACCTCAGGGGGTCAAGGTGAGGGACCCTCTGCACCTGAGTTTTGTGGCACACCACTAGCGCCGACACGTCCCGGCGATGCTCCAGTGACGTTACTGGTGGTTGGTGCTGTTGGTCCTCATGGGTGGCCACCAGACGCAGAGCTTGCCGCTGCACAGCATCCAGTCTCTGCATGTGGGTGGGGGCACTCGACATCCAGGACAGGGCACCGTACTCCATACATGGGAGTATCTGTGCCCTGTATAGCGTGAGGATGCCCCGTGGGTCGAGGGTGTTCGCCATCCTGCGCAGGGCAGAGACTCGGAGAGAGGTCGGGCGGGCGACGACACCGATGTGGTGATCGAAGCGTAGGCCGCCCTCTCTCTCTCTCTCTCTCTCTCTCTCTCTAGAGAGGAAGGAAAGAAAATAAACAAACAAACAGAGCTCTCTCTCTCTCTCTCTCTCTCTCTCTCTCTCTCTCTCTCTCTCTCTCTCTGCTTAGCAACCCAGGTGTCCCATCCATACGTCTTGACAGCGAGAGAGAGAGAGAGAGAGAGAGAGAGAGAGAGAGAGAGAGAGAGAGAGAGAGAGAGAGAGAGAGAGAGAGAGAGGAAGAAAAGAAAGGGAAGAAAATAAACAAACAAACAAACAAACAAACAAACAAATAAACAAAATGGCAGACAGACAAAAAACAAAAAAAGAAGAAAGGAAGGCAGTCAGGCACACAGCAGACAGTCAGGCAGGCAGAAAGAGAGAGAGAGAGAGACAGAGAGAGGGGGAAAAAAACAGGCAAAGAAACAGAGACAGTAATACAGACAAGAAATAGAGGAAGTGAAATGGAGAGAGAGAAAGAGAGGATGTAAGAAACAAGGAAAGAGGGAGAGGAAAGAGGGAGAGGATAAAAACAAGAGAGGGGAAAATTACTTAGGTTACTTTGCCGAGATTATATCCGACGATTTGTGTGTGTGTGTGTGTGTGTGTGTGTGCCTCAACGGGAACGCATAACTAGGGAGGACAGTACAAAAGCAGGGTATGTAATGTAACACTGTACTCCTGTTTTTCTTTAATTAACAAAGCAGTCTCTCTCTCTCTCTCTCTCTCTCTCTCTCTCTCTCTCTCTCTCTCTCTCTCTCTCTCTCTCTCTCTCTCTCTCTCTCTCTCTCTCTCTCTCTCTCTCTCTTCTCGGATACAGTTACGCAGCTCACCACGTATTTATTTTTAACCAGTGTCGTTATGAGAACAGATTTGCACACGTGATCCTTTAACAAGAAAAAGTAAATAAAATAAAAATACGAAAAAAAACATAAATAAAAGAAAAGCAAACACAAGCACTTTCTTAAACTAAATATTCGCTACGTTATCAAAGTTAGACATTCACCTTAAGGGGAAATTCACCTTAAGATACCAAAGTAGCCTCCATTCATTTTCCCTTTAAATTCTACAAAGCAAAGATAAAACACATGTCATGTTTTCTTTTCTTTTCTTTTTTTTTTTTTTTGCTGTCTGTGTATCTGTGTGTTGGACGGGAGGAACCTTCGCCTTTACTATCCTAAATCTCTTACTTTAGTGTCGGTACGGGTCAAAAGTCTGCTGCTGTTTGTTCTTGCTCTGTGTATTATAAAGTTTCATCGAGGTTTTGTAAAGTCAGTGTGGGTGTATCAGTAAAGGTTGTATCATTAGCTCAGCATTTTTGGTATCTTTGTTGGGGGTGTATGTTGTGTACAGCAACCTAATTATCTCTTGTTGTCTGTAATAAGGCGATGATAAAGCGGCGGCGTTATCTCTTCCTGACACGTACAAGATTCACAGGGCAAAGCGTCTATTCTGGATCTTAATAACACGTCGCTGTATTATGCTGCCGACTCATCATCTCCGTGCGGGAAAGTTGTAGTCTAAAACGTGCGGATATGAGACTGCGCATAGTCATCACTGGAATACACTGGCACACGTGGGGCTACTAGCATGTCGTTTCTCTCCGCCAAACACAATATAGTAAGAATTCCTGTAGAAAAATTCACATGATCATTAATGGAAGAAGCTACGTGCGGAAACCGGTCTTCCTATGACTGGATGGTGAGTAGCAATACGTAAAGCATTAAGAAATTTTGTATTGCTGGAAAATGGTATTAAGCACCTCATTTCTTAAACTCTGGCCCAATATTAGAAAGCAAAGCTGAACGCGTAGCGAATGATAGAGGAGGTGGGACACTAAAGCATGGGCCACAAGTAGAGCAGATTTGTTAAGTAAAGGTGCAAGAATAACAAAGCGACTGTAATGATCAACACAGATTAGAACATAAGAAGATCCTTGGTGACTGTGAGTTAACTGCAGAAAGTCCATATCAATAGCATCAAAAGGACCAGCAGGAGTCCAATATTCAAGCATAGGAGCTGTATGAGTGGTATCTTTAGTTTGTGCACAAGAAAGACATTATGCAACATGATTTGTCATGTCAAGGCTCATCGTAGGCCAGTAATAACGCTTACGAGCCATTGTTAAAGATTTATCACATCCTGGAAGACCGGAACGGAGAGCGTCATGAATGAGCTGGGGATGACACGTTGCGTCACTGTTCTTGAGAGAATCACCAAGGCATCAGTTACATGATCTCAGACAAAGAAAAGAGTATTTTCAAGAGCCAACCTATAAACACGGACAGAATCTGGCAAAGATAAGACGCAGGAGTCAACAGGTGCATTTCCCACATGAACGGGAAGGCAAATAGCATTCATGGGGCCCACTCGCTGATTGCCAATCACAACAGCAGAACAGACATCCACAGCAGAGGTTGAACGTTTCGACTCCATGAAATCAGTCAATGACAAATCATGGCCTGTGCAGCGTGAATGCTTTGAAGCGTGAACAGGATATTTAGAGGCTAAGAGTGCTGCTTGAATATCCATTGCAGAGATAACAATATGCTAATATGAAACAGCATGATGTTGAAGAAAAACATCAATACCATGAGTCACAAGAGAGTGAAGTTCTAATAAACCATCGTTGTTGAGTAGAAAATCAGTTACAAAAAATTTTGCTTCAGATGATGGTAAATTATTGGCAAGAGACAAGGGGATAACTACTGTACCAAAGACATGTAAGAAGAAACCTTGTAGTAGTAGTAGTAGTAGTAGTAGTAGTAGTAGTAGTAGTAGTAGTAGTAGTAGTAGTAGTAGCAGCAGTAGTAGTAGTTTTAAATTCTAGAATGGCAGCGAGAGCAAGTTGTGACAGCCTCTCCATTAAATTTTCAGAGCAGTCAAACCCAAAGCTGGAAAGATTAGTGCTGTCTTGTTCGGAGCACTCTCTCGCTCTTCCCAGTGTCATTGCTGCCTTTCAAGTTCTCCAAGTTTACCAGTGCTTTTCTTATGACACTCTTCTTTCCTTGGGAGATGACACTGGTGGTTCTTGTAATTTCTTGAGTGTCCAGGATTATTCCAAATTTAAGGACTTGCTTAAACTTCCCTTACAGCCTGATGATAATAACCTTTTCAGTGTACAAGGTTCTTTCTTACATGTCTTTGGTACAGTAGTTCTCCCCTTGTCTCTTGCCAATAATTTACCATCATCTGAAGCAAAATTTTTTGTAACTGATTTTCTACTCAACAGCGATGGTTTATTAGGACTTCACTCTCTTGTGCTCCGAACAAGACAGCACTAATCTTTCCAGCTTTGGGTTTGACTGCTCTGAAAATTTGATGGATAGGCTTTCACAACTTGCTCTCCCTACCATTCTAGAATTTTGAATCTACTACTACTACTGCTACTACTACTACTACTGTTACTACTACTACTACTACTACTGCTACTAGTACTACAACTACTACTACTACAACTATTACCTCTTTTTATGTAGGAGGAACAATGGGTAAGGACAACAAAAATCCAGTAAATATAAAAATCCCACTGAGATGCCAGTCCAAGAAAAGGGTCCAAAGCGGTAGTCAAAAATTGAAGGATAAGTGTCTTGAAACCTCCCTCTTGAAGGAACTCAAGTCAGAGGAAGGTGGAAATATAAAATCAGGCAGGGAGTTCCAGAGTTTACCAGAGAAAGGGATGAATGATTCAGTATACTGGTTATCTCTTGCATTAGAGAGATGGAGAGAATAGGGATAAGATAAAAAAGAAAATCTTGTGCAGCGAGGACGAGGGAGGAGGGGATGCATGCAGTTAGCAGGATCCGAAGAGCAGTTAGCATGAAAATAGCGGTAGAAGACAGATAGAGATGCAACATTGCGGCGATGAGAGAGAGGCTGAAGACAGTCAGTTAGAGGAGAGGAGTTGATGAGACGAAAAGATTTTGATTCCACGCTGTCTAGAAGAACGGTATGAGTTGAACCCCCCAGACATGTAAAGTATACTCTATACATGAGTTAGCAGGTGGGGGAATGAGGAAACTGGCCGAGACGTCTCAGAACACCCAACTTCATAGAAGCTGTTTTAGATAGAGATGAGATGTGAAGTTTCCAGATCAGATTATAAGTAAAGGACAGACCGAGGATGTTCAGTGTACAAGAGGACAGTTGAGTGTTATTGAAGAAGAGGGGATAGTTGTCTGGAAGGTTGTGTCGAGTTGATAGATGGAGGAATTGAGTTTTTGAGGCATTGAACAATACCAAGTTTGCTGTGCCCCAATCAAAACTTTTAGAAAGATCAGAAGTCAGGCTTTCCGTGAAATATTTACTTCCTGAAGGGTTGGACCTCTATGAAAAGACGTGGAAAAGTGCAGGGTGGTATCATCAGCGTAGGATTGGATAGGACAAGAAGATTAGTTTAGAATGTCATTGATGAATAAGAAGAAGAGAGTGGGTGACAGGACAAAACCCTGAGGGACACCACTGTCAATAGTTTTAAGAGAAAAATAGTGATCGTCTACTACAGCAGCAATAGAACGGTCAGAAAGGAATCTTGAGATGAAGTTACAAAGAGAAGGATAGAAGCTGTTGGAGGCTAGTTTGAAAATCTGAGTTTTATGCCAGATTCTATGAAAAGCTTTTGATATGTTCAAGGCAAAAGCAAATGATTCACCAAAATCGTTAAAGAGGATGACCAAGACTCAGTAAGGAAAGCCAGAAGATCACCAGTAGAGCAGCCTTGACGGAACCCATACTGGCGATCAGATAGAAGTTTGTGATGTGATAGATACGAGTATTTAAGAATCTTTCTGTTGAGGATAGATAAAAAAAAAACTTTAGATAGGCAGGAAATTAAAACAATAGGATGATAGTTTGAGGGATTAGAACGGTCAACCTTTTTAAGAACAGGCTGAATGTAGGCAAACTTCCAACAAGAAAGAAAGGTAGATGTTGACAGACAGAGCTGAAAGAGTTTGACTAGGCAAAGTGCAAACACGGAGGCACAGTTTCGGAGAACAATAGGAGGGACCCCATCAGGTCCATAAGCCTTCCGAGAGTTTAGGCCAACGAGGGCATGGAAAACATCATTGCAAAGAATTTAAATAAGTAGTATGAAGTAGTCAGACGGTGGAGGAGAGGGAGGAACAAGCCCTGAATCGCCCAAGGTAGATTTTTTAGAAAAGGTTTGAGCGGAGAGTTCAGCTTTAGAAATAGATGCGATAGTAGTGGTACCATCTGACTGAAATAAAGAAGGGAAAGAAGAAGCAATGTTATTGGAAATATTTTTGGCTAGATGCCAGAAGTCACGAGGGGAGTTAGATCTTGAAAGATTTTGACACTTTCTGTTAATGAGGGAATTTTTGGCTAGTTGGAGAACAGATTTGGCATAGTTCCAGGCAGAAATGTAGAATGCATGAGATTCTGGTGATGAAAGTCTTAAGTACCTTTTGTGGGCCACCTCCTTATCATCTATAGCACAAGTACAAGCTGTGTTTGAACCAAGGTTTGGAAGGTTTAGGTAGAGAAAAAGAGTGAGGAATGTACGTCTCCATGCCAGACACTGTCACCTCTGTTATGTGCTCAGGACACAAAGACGAGAGTCTGACACGGAAGCAGTATTCATTCAAAGCAAAATCACCAAAATACCTCTTCAGGTCCCCCCAACTTGCAGAGGATTAACGCCAGAGACACTTTCATTTAGGGGGATCCTCAGGAGGGATTGGAGCGATAGGACAAGGTACAGATATGAGATTGTTGTCGGAGGAGCCCATCGGGGAAAAGAGGTTGACAGCATAAGTAGATGGATTAGGGATCAGGAAAAGGTCAGGAATGTTGGGCGTATCTCCAAGACGGTCAGGAATACGAGTAGGGTGTTGCACCAATTGCTCTAGGTTGTGGAGGATAGCAAAGTTGAAGGCTATTTCACCAGGATGATCGGTGAAGGGAGAGGAAAGCCAAAGCTGGTGGGGAGCATTGAAGTCACCAAGAATGGAGATTTCTGCAAAAGAGAAGAGAGTCAGAATTTGTTCCACTTTGGAAGTTAAGTAGTCAAAGAATTTCTTATAGTCAGAGAAGTTAGGTGAGAGATATACAGCATAGATAAATTTAGTTTGAGAGTGACTCTGTGGTCGTAGCCATATGGTGGAAAACTCGGATGATTCAAGAGCGTGGGCTCGAGAGCAGGTTAAGTCGTTCCGCACATAAACGCAACATCCAGCTTTGGATCGAAAATGAGGATAGAGAAAGTAGGAGGGAACAGAATAGGGGCTACTGTCAGTTGCCTTAGACACCTGAGTTTCAGTGAGGAAAAGAAGATGAGGTTTGGAAGAGGAGAGGTGGTGTTCTACAGATTGAAATTTAGATCTTAGACCACAAATGTTGCAGAAGTTAATGAAGAAAAAATGAGGGGGCTGTCAAGACACTTAGGGTCGTCGTCAGAAGGACAGTCCGACCTGGGGACATTTGTGGTCCACTCCCCATATGGGGATTTCGAAGCTGGTGTAGGAGTCTCCATGAATTTTGAAATTTTGAGTGAACGGTGTGTGTGTTATTAGGTGCTTGTAGTTTTGTGTGGAGGAAGGTAGTTGTCTTTAGACTACTACTACTATTACTACTTACATAAGAACATAACACAAGAAATAAGGGAAGCTGCAAGAAGCCATCAGGCTTACACGTGGCAAGCCCTGTAGTAAATGTACATACCTATATCCACCTATCATCCCCATCCATAAATTCTTCTAATTTTCTCTTAAAGCTCCTTAATGTCTTAGCACTAACAACTTGATTACTGACTCCGTTCCATTTATCTACCACTCTATTTGAGAACCAATTTCTTCATATTTCTTTTTTAAACCTCAATTTTTTCAAGCTTGAACCTGTTATTTCTTGTTCTATCCTGGTTGCTGATCCTAAGAATTTTGCTTACGTTCCCCTTATCATAACCCTTATACCGATTAAAGACTTCTATCAGGTCCCCTCTTAAACTGTTTCTCAAAAAAAAAAAAAAATGTAGATTTAACAGCTTCAATGTCACCTCGTAAGGAATACTTTTCATTCCCTGTATTCCTTTAATCATTCTTCTTTGTACTGATTCTAATAGATCTATATCCTTCTTGTAATATGATGACCAGAACAGCACAGCGTAATGTAGATGAGGTCTGACCAGCGCCAAATATAACTTTATTACTTCGGGCCTTCTACTTTTAACACTCCTAAAAAAATAATCCTAATACCCTATTTGCCCTGTTTCTGGCCTCTATACATTATTTTCCTAGAGTTCAGAGGTAACTATAATTTCTAAATCTTTCTCGTACCCTGTACCTACCAGTGTTTCGCTGTTTACTGTGTACTT
>NC_087191.1:2799466-2884466 GCF_035594125.1 Scylla paramamosain
GGAGTGGTACCTATTGGAGTAATATCCTCGCTGGTAATACTTCCATGACCTGTATGGATTTACCTTTTTAAACCAGGTGATGTCATTTGATGTGCATAGTTGCTGTGAGGTCCTATACAAAATTTTGTCGCTCTTCTAACGGTAGATGGTGTGTTTGTATAAGTCCAATTTAATAGCGTGTTTTCATACTTGGTTTTATTGAGTTTTTTCTTTATTTTATGTACTGGTTTTAGGTTGTACATAAAGTTAGTGAAAGGGGACTTTATGTATTTTTGGTTTTAATTCTTGATTTTACTAGGTTTTAGTTGTAAAATATGTCGTTTAGTTACATTTTTTTTTCTATACTAGGTGTTTATTGTTTTGATAAGTTCTAATGGAGGCTGACGTTTTGAAACGTTTCTTTTACTATTTTTTTTTCTACATTTTTTTTCTTTTCTCTGTTACTATCAGTATGTGTTGTAGGTATGAATTTATACATATAACATTAATTTCTCATCGCTAAAATATCTATCTATCTATCTGTGCATGTGTCTAGAGGATCACTTGCTAATCCTGCGATCACCAACAACACAGCAGGACTCCATGAATGAAGGTTGAGACCTCCAGCAGTGTGCTCTCAGTGTTGCCGCAAGGCCCTTCATAGGTCATACACCCCTAACCCTCTTGCTCAAGGTTACAAGCTGCTTGCTGCTTGGTGAAAAATTACGTGTGTGTGTGTGTGTGTGTGTGTGTGTGTGTGTGTGTGTGTGTGTGTGTGTCATAATAACAAACTGGACTAGTGCACATGTTGCGATAGCTCATAACACACACACACACACACACACACACACACACACACACACACACACACACACACACACACACACACACACACACACACACACACACACACACGAGTAGTATATAATTAACGCACTAGGAAAATGTCACTTCATTCGCTTGCAGCGTGCTCACCAACATCTGCGGAATGAGGTGAGTCTGAGGTGCACTCCTCACACAGACAAGCAGACCTTCGTCCTCTCTGTCTCAGGGAGAGCGTAACACATCTAAGGGTGTGCTGGTTACTCCTATCACCTTTGTACTCCTTGAGTTCCGGAATATGGTTATTGTTTAGTGTATACGATCATACATTTAACATTCATTCGGATGATTCTGCTTGAAAGAGATTTGTTCATGCGTATAAAGCAGCCTCATGAAGAGATGTCACTTGAAGCACCTGTCCCAGATCACCTTAAAATTCGCCAACCCAATGTGAAGACATTTCTAAGTATAACGCCACTCACCACCCATCTAATCTTGCTTATATCGGCACAAAGAATAGGTGTGGTTATCAGGTGGAGATAAATATAGTTTAACTTAGGTCAAGGAGTGTTTATTATGCTGGTGATTTGGTGATTGGACTCTTCTGGAAGTGAGAGTTGGTGTTCTGACTCTACCGTTTACCACTTTTTTATTCCTTTTACCTATGGCTGATCCTGAGCTGGGAGTCTGTTGTTCCTTGTTCATTTTTTTTTTTTTCCCATTCTCAAAGCATTAAGCTCAAAGTTTAAGCTTCATAGAAGCAGTGCTGATTTCATTCTTAGTGATGGTTAAGTACATAGGACAAGCTCTGTGAGATTAAAAAATTCATCAGTTACCTACACTAAGGTAATGCGTAAGGCCTCTTACATTCAGTTCGTCTATCTAAGGGCTTACATAAAAGATCATGTTAAACGAAGGCTCAGAAAATTTGCAGTTCAACTCATTACACTACTTTCTCCTTATTTTGTTTAATTTATCCTTAACCAGAAACCATGAATCTCTGATCCCTTGTCTGATTCCGTGCCAACTTCATTCACTTTTTTACGTGGAAGAATACATGAGAACATAAGAAAATAAAGGAAACTGCAGGAACCTGTAATAATAGGACACATTGGAAATTAATAGGACGGATCGATGAATATCTTTCTCTTCTCAACTTTTCTGAAGCTATATATATATCTATATATATATATATATATATATATATATATATATATATATATATATATATATATATATATATATATATATATATATATATATATATATATATATATATATATATATATATATATATATATATATATATATATATATATATATATATATATATATATATATATATATATATATATATATATATATATATATATATATATATATATATATATATATATATATATATATATATATATATATATATATATATATATATATATATATATATATATATATATATATATATATATATATATATATATATATATATATATATATATATATATATATATATATATATATATATATATATATATATATATATATATATATTATATTAGCAACAATGTTATCTTACACTTAGACTAACACTAACAATAACCTCAATACTTACACGAATATTAACACTTACACTAACATCAACAACAACATTTATATCAACATCATCCTAACACAATCTCACTAACACTCACTCACACTTACACTGGTACACATTAACACTTACTATGACTGACTTACACACATTAACTCACAGTCACAAATCACAATGACACACACACACACACACACACACACACACACACACAAACACACACACACACACACACACACTAGCACTAATCACATTACTACTAATGAACATCTGCATTTACAGCCGCATTAACATAAACAAAAAATATATAAATAATAAAAAAAAAATAAAATAAAATAACCAACATGTAAAAAACACATAAAAACAAAAATGTGTATATTGCATATGAAGAATTATAATTTTTATTACCAGTGGTACTTTGGGATGTGATAAACTCGTCACCTGGGTAATAACGAAATTATGTATATATATATATATATATATATATATATATATATATATATATATATATATATATATATATATATATATATATATATATATATATATATATATATATATATATATATATATTTTTTTTTTTTTCTCTTTTTTTTCTCCCATAGATTTCCTAATAATATATATATATATATATATATATATATATATATATATATATATATATATATATATATATATATATATATATATATATATATATATATATATATATTTTTTTTTTTTTTTTCTATGTAAGAAGGACACTGGCCAAGGGCAACAAAAATCAATAAAAAAAATGCCCACTGAAATGCCAATCCCGTAAAAGGGTCAAGGCAGTGGTCAAAAATTGGTGGATAAGTGTCTTGAAACCTCCCTCTTGAAGGAAGAAGAAGGCAGGGAGTTCCAGAGTTTACCAGAGAAAGGGATGAATGATTGAGAATACTGGTTAACTCTTGCG
Organism: Scylla paramamosain; assembly: GCF_035594125.1. Classification (NCBI taxonomy): domain Eukaryota; kingdom Metazoa; phylum Arthropoda; class Malacostraca; order Decapoda; family Portunidae; genus Scylla; species Scylla paramamosain. The sequence goes on from NC_087191.1 coordinate 2,802,796, forward strand.
TTAGAGAGGTGGACAGAATAGGGGTGAGAGAAAGAAGAAAGTCTTGTGCAGCGAGGCCGCGGAAGGAGGGGAGGCATGCAGTTAGCAAGATCAGAAGAGCAGTTAGCATGAAAATAGCGGTAGAAGACAGCTAGATATGCAACATTGCGGCGGTCAGAGAGAGGCTGAAGACAGTCAGTTAGAGGAGAAGAGTTGATGAGACGAAAAGCTTTTGATTCCACCCTGTCTAGAAGAGCAGTATGAGTGGAACCCCCCCAGACATGTGAAGCATACTCCATACATGGACGGATAAGGCCCTTGTACAGAGTTAGCAGCTGCGGGGGTGAGAAAAACTGGCGGAGACGTCTCAGAACACCTAACTTCATAGAAGCTGTTTTAGCTAGAGATGAGATGTGAAGTTTCCAGTTCAGATTATAAGTAAAGGACAGACCGAGGATGTTCAGTGTACAAAAGGGGGACAGTTGAGTGTCATTGAAGAAGAGGGGATAGTTGTCTGGAAGGTTGTGTCGAGTTGATAGATGGAGGAATTGAGTTTTTGAGGCATTGAACAATACCAAGTTTGCTCTGCCCCAATCAGAAATTTTAGAAAGATCAGAAGTCAAGCGTTCTGTGGCTTCCCTGCGTGATATGTTTACCTCCTGAAGGGTTGGACGTCTATGAAAATACGTGGAAAAGTGCAGGGTGGTATCATCAGCGTAGGAGTGGATAGGACAAGAAGTTTGGATTAGAAGATCATTAATGAATAATAAGAAGAGAGTAGGTGACAGGACAGAACCCTGAGGAACACCACTGTTAATAGATTTAGGAGAAGAACAGTGACCGTCTACCACAGCAGTAATAGAACGGTCAGAAAGGAAACTTGAGATGAAGTTACAGAGAGAAGGATAGAAACCGTAGGAGGGTAGTTTGGAAATCAAAGCTTTGTGCCAGACTCTATCAAAAGCTTTTTATATGTCCAAGGCAACAGCAAAAGTTTCACCAAAATCTCTAAAAGAGGATGACCAAGACTCAGGAAGGAAAGTCAGAAGATCACCAGTAGAGCGGCCTTGACGGAACCCATACTGGCGATCAGATAGAAGGTTGTGAAGTGATAGATTTTTAAGAATATTCCTGTTGAGGATAGACTCAAAAACTTTAGATAGGCAGGAAATTAAAGCAATAGGACGGTAGTTTGAGGGATTAGAATGGTCACCCTTTTTAGGAACAGGTTGAATGTAGGCAAACTTCCAGCAAGAAGGAAAGGTAGATGTTGACAGACAGAGCTGAAAGAGTTTGACTAGGCAAGGTGCAAGCATGGAGGCACAGTTTCGGAGAACAGTAGTAGGGACCACATCAGGTCCATAAGCCTTCCGAGGGTTTAGGCCAGCGAGGGCATGGAAAACATCATTGCGAAGAATTTTAATACGTGGCATGAAGTAGTCAGAGGGTGGAGGAGAGGGAGGAACAAGCCCAGAATCGTCCAAGGTAGAGTTTTTAGCAAAGGTTTGAGCAAAGAGTTCAGCTTTAGAAATAGATGTGATAGCAATTGTGCCATCTGGTTAAAGTAGAGGAGGGAAATAAGAAGAAGCAAAGTTATTGGAGATATTTTTGGCTAGATGCCAGAAATCACAAGGGGAGTTAGATCTTGAAAGGTTTTGACATTTGAGTTTTTGGCTAGTTGGAGAACAGACTTGGCATGGTTCCGGGCAGAAATATAAAGTGCATGAGATTCTGGTGATGGAAGGCTTAAGTACCTTTTGTGGGCCACCTCTCTATCATGTATAGCACGAGAACAAGCTGTGTCAAACCAAGGTTTAGAAGGTTTAGGACGAGAAAAAGAGTGAGAAATGTACGCCTCCATGCCAGACACTATCACCTCTGTTATGCGCTCAGCACACAAAGACGGGTCTCTGACACGGAAGCAGTAGTCATTCCAAGGAAAATCAGCAAAATACCTCCTCAGGTCCCCCCAACTGGCAGAGGCAATGGAGAAGAAAGGGTGACAGCATAAGCAGAAGGATTAGAGGTCAGGAAAAGGTCAAGAATGTTGGGCGTATCTCCAAGACGGTCAGGAATGCGAGTAGGGTGTTGCACCAATTGCTCTAGGTCATGGAGGATAGCAAAGTTGTAGGCTAGTTCACCAGGATGGTCAGTGAAGGGAGAGGAAAGCCAAAGCTGGTGGTGAACATTGAAATCTCCAAGAATGGAGATCTCTGCAAAAGGGAAGAGGGTCAGCAATGTATTGTACTGTGTATGGCACCCATTGTAAGTGACAAAAAAATTTATTTTTTAGTAAAGTCTTGCCATCCGACTATTTTTCACTTTCAACAGCAATATTGTAATAGATTATGTTCGTAGGTCAAGTACACCACTGTGGGCTGCTAGAGTACAATAATGCAGCCTTCAGTCCCCATGACCGCGACTGTACCTCAGCTCTTCTCCTGCAGGTTCTTGGTCGCCTTCGTTGGCCTGTTGTGTGTGGCGAGAGCAGCATTATCCTTCCATCTTCCTGCTGCCCAATCCCCACTCTCCCTTGGCCTTCTTGCTGGGTAAGACACCACCGCCTCCTCCACCATTATCATTTTACTGGGCATTTATTTTCCTAGCCTATAATCCATCTATATAACAGGCCGGCAATCCCACACGGGATGGCATTCACCTACAACTTTATTAATACACCTATCGTGTTATTTCAGTGTCTGAAATGGGTCATTGTGCACTCTAACTTAGGAGACAGAATGAATCCTCAATTCTGTGTCCTTGCATGTATTTTTGTACAGTGCTTTGAATGTTAGCAAAGCTGCATACATATAAAGTTAATATTTATTCTTACTAATGGCATTTCTCTCCATTGACTTCTTGGATTTTGGAGGAGCTGGTGTTGAAATTATTGCAAAGTATGACAACAGAAGAAAAGCAAGTTTTTAATCTTACTAATGGCTTTACTCTCCATTCACTTCAAGGTCTTTAGTGTGGATCATAAAATAGTGTTGTCACACTAAATAATATTTTGTGGTTTTCTTATCTCGATTATTGTCTCTTACTCTTTTCTTTGTCTTTATCTCTGCATTTTTGTGCTTATCCGTATTTATCTTTCCCCTTTTATGGGAGTCTCTTTCGATTTTTTCTTCTTTTTTTACGTTAGATGGTCACTGGCCAAGAAGAACAAAAAGAGGAAATAAAATCCCATTCCGTCCAGAAAAAAAAGTCAAAAAATGTCAAAAGAATCATCCTCTTGAAGAGAAGATACAGAAGCAGGTAGGGAGTCCCAGAGTTTACCACAGAAAGAAATGAATGGTTGAGAATATTGGTTAACTCTTCCATTAGAAAGGCGGACACAATAGGGATGAGAAAAAGAAGAAAGTCTTGTGGAACGAGGCCACAGGAGGAGTTAGCATGCAGTTAGCAAGATCAGATAAGCAGTTAGCATGAAAATAGTTGAAGAATATAGGAAGAGATGCAACATTACGGCGATGAGAAAGACGTTGAAGACAGTCCGTTAGAGGAGAGGAGTCGATAAAACGAAAAGCTCTTGATTACACCCTGTATAAAAATAGCGGTATTAGTGGAAACCCATATCCACATACATGTGAAGCATACTCTATACATGGGCGGATAAGGCTCCTGTACAGAGTTAGAAGCTCCTGGGATGAGAAAAACTGGTGGAGACGGCTCAGAACACTTAACTTTAGAGAAGCTGTTTTTAGCTAGAGCTGAGATGTGAAGTTTCTTATTTAGATTGTAGGTAAAAGACAGACCGAGGAAGTTCAGTGGAGAAGAGAGGAACAGTTGAAGAAGAGGGGATAGTTGAATGGAAGGTTGTGTCGAGTTGATTGGAGGAATTGAGTTTTTGAGGCATTGAACAATACTAAGTTTGCTCTGCCTCAATCAGAAATTGGCTTCCCTGTATGAACTGTTTACTTCCTGAAGGGTTGGACGTCTATGAAAAGACCTGGGAAAGTACAGGATGGTATTATTAGCGTAGGGGAGGATAGGACAACAAGTTTAGATCACTCTTCTTGGTTTAGATCACTGATGGATAATAGGAAGAGAATCGGTGACAGGATAGAACCCTGAGGAACACCACTGTTAATAGATTTAGAACAATGATCGTCTATCACAACAGCAATAGAACGGTCACAAAGGAAACTTGAGATAAAGTTACAGAGAGAAAGATAGAAGCTACAGGAGGGTAGTTTGGAAATCGAAGCTTTGTGCCAGACTATATCAAAACCTTCCTGTTGAGAATAGATTAAAAACTTCAGATAGGTAGGGAATTAAAGAAATAGAATGGTAGTTTAAGGGATTTGAACGGTCACCCTTTTCAGTAACAGGCTGATTGTAAGCAACCTTACAGCAAGAAAGAAAGGTAGATGTTGATACACAGAGTTAAAAGAGTTTGACTAGCCAAAGTGCAAGCACGGAGGCAGAGTTTTGGATTTCATTAGGTCCATGAGCCTTCCGAGGGTTTAAAAAAGCGAGGGCATGGAAAACATAAGTGGAAAGGATTTTAATGGGCAACATGAAGTATTCAAAGGTTCGAGGAGAGGGAGATTATTGGAGATGTTTTTTTGATAGGTGACAGAAGTCACGAAGGAAGTTAGATTTTGAAAGATTTTTGTACGTTCTATTAATGAAGGAGTTTTTGGAGAACAGACCTGCAATAAATCGGCCAGAAATTTAAATCGCTTGATATTCAGGTGATGGAAGGCTCAAGTTATTTCTGTTTTTCCCTGTCTTTTTTATCTAACATTTTTTTTTTTTTTGCTTTCCTTAGTTTCTCCATCACTCTTCCTTTATTTTTGTGTCCACTTTTGTGTCCCTGTCCTTGCAGCTCAGTTTCTTCACTTATCTCCACGCTTCTCTCCATTTTCCTCCATCTCTCTCTGCCTCTCCACTTTCCTCTACTCATACTTTAACTTTACACCAGTTTCCCACACGCTTGCCTATACACTTCTCTCCATTTTTCTCTACTTATGCCTCCGCTTTCCTGCACCTATACACGCTTGTGTATAGGTGCACTTGTGTATAAGTGACTTCTGTTTACCTACTTCTACTTATACCTGCTCTTTCTTCCACTCTCCTCCACTTTCTCTCTCTTTCCTCCTCACTTTTCTTCACCTATGCCTCCACACTTCCCTTCACATATGTTTTCACAATCCCCTCAACCATTATCAACTTTCCCCCCGCCCTGTCCTCTCCACTCCTCCATCTCTCAGCGGCGTTCACTTCTGCAGGGATGTGGCTGTTGACCGGGGGATCTCTCCACGCCTTATGGCCACTGATGATGATGGTGATTCACGTATGATGAGGGACGCCTCTGCTTCTGATTCAGCTTCATCTTCTGAAGAGGCTGATGATTCTAGCAATTCGTCTTCACGCATGATGAGGGACGACTCTACTTCTGAAGAGGCTGATGATTCTAGCAATTCATCTTCACGCATGATGAGGGACGACTCTACTTCTGAAGAGGCTGATGATTCTAGCAATTCGTCTTCACGCATGATGAGGGACGACTCTACTTCTGAAGAGGTTGATGATTCTAGCAATTCATCTTCACGCATGATGAGGGACGACTCTACTTCTGAAGAGGCTGATGATTCTAGCAATTCGTCTTCACGCATGATGAGGGACGACTCTACTTCTGAAGAGGTTGATGATTCTAGCAATTCATCTTCACGCATGATGAGGGACGACTCTACTTCTGAAGAGGCTGATGATTCTAGCAATTCGTCTTCACGCATGATGAGGGACGACTCTACTTCTGAAGAGGTTGATGATTCTAGCAATTCATCTTCACGCATGATGAGGGACGACTCTACTTCTGAAGAGGCTGATGATTCTAGCAATTCGTCTTCACGCATGATGAGGGACGACTCTACTTCTGAAGAGGTTGATGATTCTAGCAATTCATCTTCACGCATGATGAGGGACGACTCTACTTCTGAAGAGGCTGATGATTCTAGCAATTCATCTTCACGCATGATGAGGGACGACTCTACTTCTGAAGAGGCTGATGATTCTAGCAATTCGTCTTCACGCATGATGAGGGACGACACTACTTCTGAAGAGTTTGGTGATTCTAGCAATTCGTCTTCACGCATGATGAGGGACGACTCTGATTCTGATTCTTCTAATGATTCACACATGATGAGGGACGACTCTGATTCTGATTCTGCTTCATCTTCTAATGAGTCTGATGATTCTAGTAATTCTGGTTCTTACTCACGTATGATGAGGGATGACTCTGATTCTGATTCTGGTTCTAGTGTTTCTAATGATTCACGCATGATGAGGGACGCCTCTGATTCTGATTCTGATGATGATTCAACTTCTAATGATTCTAGTAACTGATGATGGTTATGATGACTCATGCATGACGAGAGCCGACCCAGATTGAAATGTGGACAATGATTCTGAGGAAGATGATTTTAAATCTAATGAGTCTGAACCTGAAGATGATGATAAGTGAGGAGAATAAGTAAGAGGGAGAGTGACATTTCTAATTCAAGAGAAACAGTGATCCCTGTAACCGAGGAGAACCACTGATCCCTTTAAAGAGAACCAATAATCTCTATGACTCAAGAGAAGAAAAATATCCCTCCGATTCAAGAAAACTAAGGATGCGTCCAGTAGAGAATTAATGATCCCTGTAATTCAGAAGAACCAAAGTTGCCTCCAAATCAAGAGAAACAGTTACAGCAACATTGAGACTGACAGCGAGCACTGATACCTACGATACCACAGATGCCTTCTCATTTGCAATCATACATGTAAACATGAAAAGTAAATAAAGTATTTATTGGCTAATGTTTTCTTTGTGTCGGTTAAGACTGAAGAGTGAGATGGTCAGTCAGTGATAAAGTTCACTAACATGAAGGGCGCTGATATATAATGGTTCTTTAAGAAATAATATGATTGTGCAAGACGAGAAGGCAAGTTGGTAATTAACTAGGATGACCCAAAATCCAAGACACAGGAAATAAAAAAAATATATATGTTTCTAATAATTTTTCTTTAATCGTATATCAATTTGTGTGATCACCATTAGCAATGCAAAGGTTCATGCATTTTCCTGAGATTCACATGAAGCCGATGCAATTACAAATGATAATGATTATTAACAACTACAACAAGAAAAAAACAATAACAACAACAACAACAACACCACTACTAATATCAACAACAACAACAACAACAACAACAACAACAACAACAAGAACAACAACAGTAGTACTAGTAGTAGTAGTAGTAATAGTAGTATTAGTAGTAGTACTAGTAGTAATAGTAGTAGTAGTGGTAGTAGTAGTAGTAGTAGTAGTAGTAGTAGTAGATTAATTTATTAGTCTAATGGCTCTGCAACATCGCTGACATATGGCACTGCTACATTTTTTTTTTTAAACAACAATAATTACAGGTTAGAATTAAAACCAAAAGTATGTTAGGGTAAAAATATTTAATTCACTAAAATGTCAGCATATTAAATGAAATGGAATGGACTTCCCAAACATTAAGTGCAAAAAAAAAAAAAAAAAAAGATATTCTTTAAAATAAAGAATTTAAAGTAACGTGGAACTGATCCCAGTGGCCCAGAACAGCGCAATTAGTGTTGTTCTTTCTGTACCCAAGGCACTGAGCTCATTGAACTACATACATGGTGTTGTTCGTTATATGGCTAAGATACTGGCCCTACTGACCCAGGCATGAAGACAAAGCGTTGTTCGTTGCATGTCTTCCTCACTTACCTCCAGGTTGTTCCACTGCAAGGATAATGTTCTGCCCAATACTATATTACTGATAAAATAATAAAAAAAAGTCAATAAAATGGAATTGATAATTTGTTCAAAAGATCAGCCTTCTCCAAAACACACAAGAGCCTCATCTCCCATTAAAAGAGGCCTGTCTCCAAATATTAGTGACATCTGGAATGTCCTAGCCTCAACGCGACAACGGAAAAGGTATCGCTCCTTCAGCTTCACTAGACTTTTTTTTTTTTTTCATGTACGAGGGACGCTGGCCAAGGGCAACAAAAATTAAATAAAAATAAATAAATAAATAAATAAAGTGGTCACTAAGATGCCAGTCCCAGAACAGGGTCTAAAGCGGTAGTCAAAAATTGAAGGACGAGTGTCTTGATACCTCTCTCTTGAAGGAATTTAAGTCAGAAAAAAAGTGGAAAGGCAGGGACTTCCAGAGTTTACCAGAGAAAGGTAAGAATTACTGAGAATACTGGTTAACTCTTTCATGAAAGAAAGATGGACATAATAGGGATGAGAGAAAGAAGAAAATCTTGTGTAGCGAAGCTATCAGAGGAGGGGACGCATGGAGTTAACAACATCAGAAGAGCAGTTAGCATGAAAATAGCGGTAGAAGAGAGCTAGAGATGCAACATTGCGGCGGTGAGAGAGAGGCTGAAGACAGTCAGTTAGAGGATAAGAGTTGATGAACCGAAAAGCATTTGTTTTTGCCCTCTCTAGAATAAAGGTATGAGTGGAACACCCTGAAACATGTGAAGCATACTCTATACACGGAGGAATAAGGCCCTTGTACAGAGTTAGTAGCTGGGGAAGTGAAAAAATTGGCGGACACGTCTCAGAACCTATAACTTCATAGAAGCTGTTTTAGCTAAAGATAAGATGTGAAGTCTACAGTTATAAGATTATAAGAAAAGGACAAACCGAGGATGTTCAGTGTAGAAGAGGGGGAAAAGTTGAGTGCCATTGAAGAAGAGGGGATAGTTATCTGGAAGTTTATGTCGAGTTGATAGATTTGAATGAATTGAGTTTTTGAAGCATTGAACAATGCCAAGTTCTCTCTGTCCCAATCAGATATTTTATAAAGATCAGAAGTCAGGCGTTCTAGGACTTCCCCGCATGAAATGTTTACTTCTTGAAGGGTTGGACTTTTATGAAAAGACGTGGAAAAGTGCAGGGTGGTATCATCAGCGTAGTGGTGGATAGGACAAGAAGTTTGGTTTAGAAGATCATTAATGAATAATAAGAAGAGAGTGGGTGACAGGACAGAACCTTAAGGAACACCACTGTTAATAGATTTAGGAGAATAACAGCGACCGTCTACCACAGCAGCAACAGAACGGTCACAAAGGAAACTTGAGATGAAGTTAAAGAGAGAAAGATAGAAGCCGTAGGAAGGTAGTTTGGAAATTAAAGCTTTGTGCCAGACTCTATGAAAAGTTTTAGATATGTCCAAAGCAACCAAAATCTCTAAAAGAGGATGACCAAGAGTCAGTAAGGAGAGCCAGGAGATCACCAGTAGAGCGACCTTGACAAAAACCATACTGGCGATCATGTAGAAGGTTGTGAAGTGATAGATGTATAAGAATCTTCTTGAGGATAGATTCAAAATTTTTAGATAGGCAGGAAATTAAAGCAATAGGATGGTAGTTTGAGAGACTAGAATGGTTACATTTTTTTTAGGAACAGGCTAAATGTAAGCAAACTTCTAGCAAGAAAGAGAGGTAGATGTTGACAGACAGTGTAGAAAAAGTTTGACTAGGCAAGGTGCAAGCACGGAGTTACAATTTCTAAAAACAATAGGATGGACCCCATCAGATCCAAAAATCTTTCGAGGGTTAATTAAGGCCAGCGAGGGCATAGTAAACATCACTCCGAAGAATTTTAAAAGGTAGCATGAAATAATCAGAGAGTAGAGGAGAGGGAGGAAAAGCCCTGAATCGACCAAGGTAGAGATTTTAAAAAAGGTTTGAGGGAAGAGTTCAGCTTGAGAAATTGATGTGATAGCAGTGGTACCATCTGTTTGAAATAAAGGAGGGAAAGAAAAAGAAGAAAAATTATTTGAGATATTTTTAGCTAGATGCCAGTTTGATACTGAGAGATTTTGACACTTTCTATTAATGAAGAAGTTTTTGGGTAGTTGGAGAACAGACTTTACCTGGTTCCGGGCAGAAATATAAAGCACATGGGATGCTGGTGATGTAAGGCTTAAGTACCTTCTGTGCGCCACCTCTCTATCATGTATAGCACGAGAACAGGTTGTGTTAAACCAAGGTCTAGAATAGAAGGTTTAGGATGAGAAAAAGAGTGAGGAATGTACGCCTCCATGCCAGATAGTATCACCTCTGTTATGCACTTGGCACACAAAGACGGGTCTCTAATATGAAAGCAGTAGTCATTCCAAGGAAATTCAGCAAGATACCTTCTCAGGTTCCCCCAACTTGTAAAGATTAAACGCCCTAGGCACCTCCGCTTAGAGGGATCCTGAGGAGGGATTGGAGAGACAGAACAATATACAGATATGAGATTGTGATCGGAGGAGCCCAACCGAAAAGAGAGAGTGACAACATAAACAGAAGGAATAGAGGTTAGGAAAAGATCAAGAATGTTAGGCGTATCTCCAAGACGGTCAGGAATACGAGTAGGTTGTTGCACCAATTGCTCTAGGTCGAGGAGGATAGCAAATCTGAAGGCTATTTCACCAGGGTGGTCAGTGAAGGGAGAGGAAAGCCAAATCTTTAAGAATTGAGATTTCCACAAAAGGGAAGAAAGTCAGGGTGAGCTCCAGTTTGGAAAATATGTCGTCAAAGAATTTCTTACAGTCAGAAGAGTTAGGTGAGAGATATACAGCACAGATATATTTAGTTTGAGAATGACTCTGTAGTCATAACAAGATGGAGAGAAAACTCAAGAGCACGAGAGCAGGTAAAGTCGTTGTGCACATAAATGCAACATCAACTTTTGGATGGAAAATGAGGATAAAGAAAGTACTAGGGATTAGAAAAAAGGATAATATCAGTTTCCTCAGACACCTCTGTTTCGGTGAGGAAAAGATTAAGTTTAGTAAAGGAGAGGTAGTGTTATATATATTGAAAATTGGATATTAGAACGCGAATGTTGCAGAAGTTAATAAAGAAAAAGTTGCGGGAGTGTCAAGACACTTAGGGTCGAAATCGGAAGAGCAGTCCGACCTGGGAACATTTGTGGTTCCCTTCCCAGATGGGGACACTTCACTATAAAGTGTCTCACTGTAAGGCAGTCATCACGAAGTGGTTGGGTTTCCCGTTACGTGATTTAGCCATGATTGAGACGCGTGTGAACTGTCTGGAGACGGCCAGTGCAGTCCCTCAGCAGCGATCCTACACAATGACATACGTCCATGGACAAAAAGTTAGAGAAGTTATCTCACCAAACTCTGTAGGGGCAAGCAAATCCTCCTACTTGCCCTGCCAACTGCCAGTAACGTCCACTGGAGTTAAAGTCATGAAATGGAACGGGGCTGAAATGAGCTACCTGAGTTATTGCATCTTTAGGCAGCCTATTCGCCTTCTCATTTCCCGAAACGCCAACATGTGCTGGGACCCAGCAAATCCCAATATGATATCCTCTATGTTGTAAAACCTTAAGCCACTGAAAAATCGATAAAACAAGAGGATGAAGGGAAGAAGGACTAAAATGTTTTACAGCAGAAAGAACATTAAGAGAATCACTAAAATACGTATAAAATAGGAGAAGAAAAAAGCAAAAAATAGTTCTTAAAGCTAGGATAATAACAGAAAGCTCTTGCAAAAACAGAAACAATACTGGAGAGGCTACCGCCTTGAAAGAGCAAAAGAAAATCCGACTACACCTTTGGATATTGAGCCGTACACAAATACAAGGATGGAGTCGGTATGTGTGGAAGTCTTCCAAGAATAAGGCATGGGTCTCAAAATCCGGTAAAAATTTCTTAGTATGAATAGCAGGGCCACAGAGAAAAAAAAAAAAAAAACTTTGAACTGCCAGTAAACAACATTAGACTAACACCAGCAGACAGGCAGAGACATACAGAAACGGAAGGTACATTTAATACCACCATAACAGATGCAGTCCTGAAACCAAAAGATATATCTATATCTATCTATCTATCTATCTATCTATCTATCTATATATATATATATATATATATATATATATATATATATATATATATATATATATATATATATATATATATATATATATATATATATATATATATATATATATATATACGAGTATATACGAGTATATATATATATATTTATTAATTAATTAATTTATTTATTTTGTATGTACAGCGCCTCTCGTTCCCCTTTTGTTTTCGACCACACCTTCGGTGGCATCACGTGCACCCCCTCAGACAGCAGATGGCCTCTGCTGAAAACTGAAAACTGAAAACTGCTTAAAAATGCACATTTCTAGAAGTTCCGTTGTGTTCGATTGGAGGCAAAGAGGGAGGTGACTTGAGGTTTTTTAACGAAAAAAAGTATTATAAGAAGGTGTGACCATCTTTGCGAGAACGCTTGAGAGGAAACACGCTTGACGGGAGATGTCTGAGTTGCAGGTTAAGGTTTGAAAAAAAATGTCCTTACACGAATTAATCATAAAATAGACCTTGAAAAGTCCAATAAGTTCCATTGCATTATTTCAAACTATAGAAACAGTTATGAAAATACACTCCAACCCCCACACCTTCTTGACCATTCACTATATGTGTGTACGTGTAGGTAACAGACACTAAGAAGAATCATTATAACCGTGAATAAATTCTCTCTTCAGGAAAGCCTCACATCTAATTAAATTATATATATATATATATATATATATATATATATATATATATATATATATATATATATATATATATATATATATATATATATATATACATAAATATATATATATTTATAAAAATAAAATAAACTATAAAGGTAGAGAATATATATATATATATATATATATATATATATATATATATATATATATATATATATATATATATATATATATATATATATATATATATATATATATATATATATATATATATATATATATATATATATATATATATATATATATATATATATATATTCTCTACCTTTATACTTTATTTTATTTTTTTTCTTTCTTTAATGTAAGAGTGGCAAGGATTTTCAAAAGGAAAGAAATGAAAAATAGTATAGCAGTAGTAGTAGTAGTAGTAAAAGTAATAGTAGTAATGATAATATTATTAATAATAATATTAATAATAATAATAATAATAATAATAATAATAATAATAATAATAATAATTATCAGGGAGATTAAGGGAGTAATCAGGGAGATTAAGAATGCAAAGGCAAGCTATTACCCAGACAAGATACACCACCTCAAGCTGACCAACAACAGACAGTGGTACGCTAAGATCAAAGCTTTGTGTGGCTTACAAAAGCACACTTCATCTCTTCCTTGCACCTCACACCTTCCTGCTAATCTCGCGGCTCAGGAGATGAACAATCACTTTGCTGCTATCTGTCAAACCTCTCCTCCCCTCCACACCACTCCGCTTCCTTCCTATCTTCCCGCTCCCTCCCCTCCACACACTGTCCAGGCGATGGATGTTTTTAAGAGAATACTTAAATTTAAACCAAGATCCACCACACCCACTGACCTTCCTATAAAAATTTACAAGGAATTTGCTGTAGAGCTAGCAACACCGCTATGCTCCATAATAAATGCCTCACTCTCCCAACACTCTTGCCCCGCGGACTGGAAGACATCTTACGTCACCCCCATCCCCAAAACTTCCAGTCCACAATCACTCAATGACCTCAGGCCAGTCTCTATCACTCCCATCCCTAGCCTTATTTGTGAAGATTTTGTATATGACTGGGCCTACACCAAAATTTGTAACACCGTGGATATCAGACAATTCGGAAATATTAAAGCCACCTCCACCTCACATTACCTGACCAGCTTCCTTGAATTCATCCACAGCCACCTGGACAAGTGAAACACCTCTCTAGCTGTTGCTTTTGTGGACTTGAAAAAAGCCTTTGATCTTGTTGATCACACTGTTGTCATCAGCAAGGCAGTAAGTCTGGGTCTCCCTCCTAACCTGATAGCGTGGCTAGCCGACTTCCTCACAGGGAGACGTCAGGCCGTTCGCTATCAGGGCTCTGTCTCTAATTTCCAACAGCTGACATGTTGGGTCCCCCCAGGGGACCAAGATGGGTCCTCTATGCTTCCTCCTCCTCATCAACGACGCCCTCACTGACACCCCCCATCGCTGGAAGTAAGTGGACGACTGCACCGTGGGCGTCCCAGTTTCCACCAAGAACCCGGACTACTCGCCACTGCAAGCAATTCTGGAGCGACTGCAGACGTGGACGGAGGAGAGCAGGATGACCATCAACCACAGCAAAACTGTGGTGATGCATTTCTGTACCTCCTCTGTACCAGTGCCCCCTCCCCGGCTCACAGTGGGCCCTCACCCCCTCCAGGTGGTCCAATGTGCCAAGCTTCTCGGAGTCACGGTGGACGACCAGCTGACCTGGAAGCAGCATGTCGCCAGCACCGTAAGATCAGCTATCTACAGGCTGTACATGCTGCGCAGACTCAGGTCGCTGGGGACGCCGACAGATGAGTTAAGGGGGGTGTACCTTATCTTCATCCTCCCCAAACTCATGTACGCCTCCCCAGCGTGGTCCTCCTCCCTCACACACACTCAACAGCTACAGCTAGAGAGTGTGCAGAAAAGGGCGTGCAGGGTCATCCTTGGTCGTGCATACACCACCTACGAAGAAGCCCTGACCACCCTAAGTCTGTCCAGAATATCCACCAGGCACCGAGAAGCTCTGTAGAAGTTTGGGAGGGGACTACTGCATCATCCACGTCTCAGAAACATGCTGCCGCCTGACGCGCCTTGCCCGGTCCGTGCCACCAGACACCACAACAAAATAACGCCCCTGAAGGCGCCGCGCACGGACCGGTACAGACTCAGTGCGATTCCCACCATGGTGCGAGCCATCAGTCATTAGTATTTCCCTCCTAGATTAGACTTACGTTTAGGATTAATGTTAAGTTTTCCCCACCCCCTATGTACATTTTCAGTTTGTTAACTGCCTAAATAATAAACCGTTTATTATTATTATTATTATTACACGGCAGTAGACACCTGCCGAAACGATAATTACTACCAGTGAGATCTAATGCACTGTTTAGGGGGTGCTGTGAACATATCATTAAACCCAGCTGTGACCTCACTGAACGTTTCCTTTTGTGTCTCACAACACAAGGGGGCAGTCACAGCCTGCCCTCTAAAGACAACTCTCTTCCTCCGCACAAAACTACAAGCACCTAATAACACACACACCCTTCGCTCAGAAATTTTAAAATCATCATGGCGACTCCTACACCAGCCTCAGAGTCCCCATCTGGGGAGGGTATCATAAATGTCCCCAGGTCGGACTACCTTTCTGTCGGCGACCTAAGTGTCTTGACACCCTCCTCAACTCTTTCTTCATTAACCTCTGCATCATTCGCGATCTAATATCTAATTTTTAATCTGTAAAACACCACCTCTCCTCTTCTAAACCTCATCTTCTTTTCCTCACTGAAACTCAGGTGTCTAAGGCAACTGATAGTAGGCCATTTTCTGTTCCCTCCTACTTTTTCTATCCTCATTTTCGATCCAAAGCTGGATGCTTAGTTTATGTGCGTAGTGATTTAACCTGCTCTCGTGCCCACGCTCTTGAATCTTCCGAGTTTTCCACGATCTGGCTACGACTATAGAGTCACTCTCAAACTAAATTTATCTGTGCTGTATACCTCTCACCTAACTCCTCTGACTATGAGAAATTCTCTGACAACTTAACTTCCAAAGTGGAGCACATCCTGACCCTCTTCACTTTTGCAGAGATCTCCATTCTTGGAGACTTCAGTGTTCACCACCAGCTTTGGCTTTCCTCTCCATTCACTGACCATCCTGGTGAACTAGCCTTCAACTTTGCTATCCTCCACGACCTAGAGCAATTGGTGCAACACCCTACTCGTATTCCTGACCGTCTTGGAGATTCGCCCAACATTATTAACCTTTTCCTGACCTCTAATCCTTCTGCTTATACTGTCACCCTTTCTTCTCCGTTGGACTCCTCCGATCAGAATCTCATATCTGTATCTTGTCCTATCGCTCCAATCCATCCTCAGGATCCCGCTAAGCGAAGGTGCCTCTGGTGTTTGGGAGGACCTGAGGAGGTATTTTGCTGATTTTCCTTGGAATGACTACTGCTTCTCTGTCAGAGACCCGTCTTTGTGTGCTGAGCGCATAACAGAGGTGATAGTGTCTGGCATGGAGGCGTACATTCCTCACTCTTTTCCTCGTCCTAAACCTTCTAAACCTTGGTTTAACACAGCTTGTTCTCGTGCTTTACATGATAGAGAGGTGGCCCACAAAAGGTACTTGAGCCTTTCATCACCAGAATCTCATGCACTTTATATTTCTGCCCGGAACCATGCCAAGTCTGTTTTCCACCCAGCCAAAAACTCCTTCATTAACAGAAAGTGTCAAAATCTTTCAAGATCTAACTCCCTTCGTGACTTCTGGCATCTAGCCAAAAATATCTCCCCTAACTTTGGTTCTTCTTCTTTCCCTCCTTTATTTAAATCTATCTCTAAATTTCTTTATTTCTAAAGCTGAACTCTTAGCTAAAACCTTTGCTAAAAACTTTACCTTGTACGATTCTGGGCTTGTTCCTTCCTCTCCTCCACCTTTTGACTACTTCATGCTACCCTAAACCCTCGGAAGGTTTATGGACCTGATGGGGTTCCTTCTATTGTTCTCCGAAACTGTACCTCCGTGCTTGCACCTTGTCTAATCAAACTCTTTCAGCTCTTTCTGTCAACATCTACCTTTCCTTCTTGGTGGAAGTTTGCCTACATTTAGCCTTTTCCTAAAAAGGGTGACCGTCCTAATCTCTCAAACTACCGTCCTATTGCTTTAATTTCCTGCCTATCTAAAGTTTTTGAATCTTTCCTCAACAGGAAGATTTTTAAACATCTATCACTTCACAACCTTCTACCTGATCACTAGTATGAACATAAGAACATAAGAAATAAGGGAAGCTGCAAGAAGCGACCAGGCTTACACGTGGCAGTCCCCGTATGAAATATGCCTACCTATTTCCATCTATTATCCCCATCCATAAACCTGTGTAATCTTCTCTTAAAGCTCTCTAGTGTCCTAGCACTAACATCATGATTACTGAGTCCGTTCCACTCATCTACCGTTCTATTTGAGAACCAGTTTTTTCCTATCTCCTTCCTAAACCTAAATTCTTCAAGTTTGAACCCGTTATTTCTTGTTCTACCCTGGTTGCTGATTCTAAGAATCCTGTATCCTTTTAGTCATTTTCCTCTGTACTGATTTTAATAGACCTATATCTTTCTTATAATGTGGGGACCAGAACTGCACAACCTAGTCTAGATGAGGTCTGACCAGCGCCAAGTATAACTTTAATATTACTTCCGGCCTTTTACTTTTAACACTCCTAAAAATTAATCCCAGTACTCTATTTGCCGTTTCTGGCTTCTATGCATTGTTTCCCTAGAAGGAGTTCAGAGCTAGCTATAATTCCTAAATCTTTCTCGTGCCCTGTACCTACCAAAGATTGGTTGTTTAATATGTACTTATTGTGTGGGTTTCCTCTAACTACGCTAAGTACTTTGCGTTTATTGATATTAAATTGCATTTGCCATCTATCCGTCCACTTATTCATTCTATCTAAATCTGCCTGCAAGGCGATGGCATCCGATTCTGACCAAATTAATCTACCTATCTTTGTGTCATCAGGAAATTTACTAAGATAACTACTAATTCCACTATCCAAGTCATTGATATATATTATAAATAACATTGGCCTTAATACTGATCCCTGTGGCACCCCACTAATTACATGACCCCACTCAGATTTCGAGCCGTTTATTACAACTCTTTGTCGCCTGTCACTAAGCCATGACCGTATCCAGCCTAACACCTTCCCATCCATCCCGTGTGCCCTAACCTTTCCTAGGAGCCTTTGATGGGGTACCTTGTCAAATGCTTTACTAAAGTCCAGATATAAGATATCAAAACTATCACCATTATCTACTGCCTCGTACACTTTACTGTAAAAACTTAACAAGTTTGTCAGGCAAGACTTCCCCTTCGTGAAGCCATGCTGTGACTGATTTATCAAGTTATGTTTGTATAAATGTTCCCGAATGTTCCTCTAATATTTTACCTACAACTGAAGTTAAGCTGACAGGTCTATAGTTAGACGCTAAAGTTTTGTCTCCTTTCTTAAAGATGGGTACTACATTAGCCTGCCTCCACATTACTGGTACCTCACCCAACTCCAGTGATTTCCTAAAGACAGAAACTAACGGCTCACTAATAATCTCTTTGCTTTCATTCCTTAAAAACTCTGAGATATATTTCATCTGGTTCTGGTGTCTTGAACTTTATTTTTAGCCTATCTATCTCCTGTTCCACTATCTCCCTAGTTATGGAAATATCTATCAACCTCTCATTCTTATCTGCTCTAAACACCTGTTCACTATCGTGCATATCCTGCATGTTTTCCTGGGTGAAGACAGTTAAAAAATACTAATCTCCTCCCCAGAACTAACCAGCTCCCAATCTGCTGCCTTTAATGGACGTATAGTATCCCTTGGGGTCCGTCATCACCTGGCTGGTTACCTTTGATTCTTTTTTTTTTTATGTGGGAAGGACACTGGCCAAGGGCAACAAAAATCTAATAAAAAAATACCCACTGAAATGCCAGTCCCATAAAAGGGTCAAAGCAGTGGTCAAAAATTGATGAATAAGTGTATTGAAACCTCCCTCTTGAAGGAATTCAAGTCATAGAAATGTGAAAATACAGAAGCAGGCAGGGAGTTCCAGAGTTTACCAGAGAAAGGGATGAATGATTGAGAATACTGGTTAACTCTTGCGTTTGAGAGGTGGACAGAATAGGGGTGAGAGAAAGAAGAAAGTCTTGTGCAGCGAGGCCGCGGAAGGAGGGGAGGCATGCAGTTAGCAAGATCAGAAGAGCAGTTGGCATGAAAATAGCGGTAGAAGACAGCTAGATATGCAACATTGCGGCGGTGAGAGAGGGGCTAAAGACAGTCAGTTAGAGGAGAGGAGTTGATGAGACGAAAAGCTTTTGATTCCACCCTGTCTAGAAGAGCAGTATGAGTGGAATCCCCCCAGACATGTGAAGCATACTCCATACATGGACGGATAAGGCCCTTGTACAGAACTAGCAGCTGGGGGGGGGTGAGAAAAACTGGCGAAGACGTCTCAGAACACCTAACTTCATAGAAGCTGTTTTAGCTAGAGATGAGATATGAAGTATCCAGTTCAGATTATAAGTAAAGGACAGACCGAGGATGTGCAGTGTAGAAGAGGGGGACAGTTGAGTGTCATTGAAGAAGAGGGGATAGTTGTCTGGAAGATTGTGTCGAGTTGATAGATGGAGGAATTGAGTTTTTGAGGCATTGAACAATACCAAGTTTGCTCTGCCCCAATCAGAAATTTTAGAAAGATCAGAAGTCAGGCGTTCTGTGGCTTCCCTGCGTGATATGTTTACCTCCTGAAGGGTTGGACGTCTATGAAAAGACGTGGAAAAGTGCAGGGTGGTATCATCAGCATAGGAGTGGATAGGACAAGAAGTTTGGTTTAGAAGCTCATTAATGAATAATAAGAAGAGAGTGGGTGACAGGACAGAACCCTGAGGAACACCACTGTTAATAGATTTAGGAGAAGAACAGTGACCGTCTACCACAGCAGCAATAGAACGGTCAGAAAGGAAACTTGAAATGAAGTTACAGAGAGAAGGATAGAAACCGTAGGAGGGTAGTTTGGAAATCAAAGCTTTGTGCCAGACTCTATCAAAGGCTTTTGATATGTCCAAGGCAAGAGCAAAAGATTCACCAAAGTCTCTAAAAGAGGATTACCAAGACTCGGTAAGGAAAGCCAGAAGATCACCAGTACAGCGGCCTTGACGGAACCCATACTGGCGATCAGATAGAAGGTTATGAAGTGATAGATGTTTAAGAATCTTCCTGTTGAGGATAGATTCAAAAACTTTAGATAAGCAGGAAATTAAAGCAATAGGACGGTAGTTTGAGGAATTAGAGCGGTCACCCTTTTTAGGAACAGGTTGAATGTAGGAAAACTTCCAGCAAGAAGGAAAGGTAGATGTTGACAGACAGAGCTGAAACAGTTTGACTAGGCAAGGAGCAAGCACGGAGGCACAGTTTCGGAGAACAATAGGAGGGACCCCATCAGGTCCATAGGCCTTCCGAGGGTTTACACCAGCGAGGGCATGGAAAACATCATTACGAAGAATTTTAATACGTGGCATGAAGTAGTCAGAGGGTGGAGGAGAGGGAGGAACAAGCCCAGAATCGTCTAAGGTAGAGTTTTTAGCAAAGGTTTGAGCAAAGAGTTCAGCTTTAGAAATAGATGTGATAGCAGTGGCGCCATCTGGTTGAAGTAGAGGAGGGAAAGAAGAAGCAAAGTTATTGGAGATATTTTTGGCTAGATGCCAGAAATCACGAGGGGAGTTAGATCTTGAAAGGTTTTGACATTTTCTGTTCATGAAGGAGTTTTTGGCTAGTTGGAGAACAGACTTGGCATGGTTCCGGGCAGAAATATAAAGTGCATGAGATTCTGGTGATGGAAGGCTTAAGTACCTTTTGTGGGCCACCTCTCTATCATGTATAGCACGAGAACAAGCTGTGTTAAACCAAGGTTTAGAAGGTTTAGGACGAGAAAAAGAGTGAGGAATGTACGCCTCCATGCCAGACACTATCACCTCTGTTATGCGCTCAGCACACAAAGACGGGTCTCTGACACGGAAGCAGTAGTCATTCCAAGGAAAATCACTAAAATACCTCCTCAGGTCCCCCAAACTAGCAGAGGCAAAACGCCAGAGGCACCTTCGCTTAGGGGGATCCTGAGGAGGGATTGGAGTGATAGGACAAGATAAAGATATGAGATTGTGATCTGAGGAGCCCAACGGAGAAGAAAGGGTGACAGCATAAACAGAAGGATTAGAGGTCAGGAAAAGGTCAAGAATGTTGGGCGTATCTCCAAGACGGTCAGGAATACGAGTAGGGTGTTGCACCAATTGTTCTAGGTCATGGAGGATAGCAAAGTTGTAGGCTAGTTCACTAGGATGGTCAGTGAAGGGAGAGGAAAGCCAAAGCTGGTGGTGAACATTGAAGTCTCCAAGAATGGAGATCTTTGCAAAAGGGAAGAGGGTCAGAATGTGCTCCACTTTGGAAGTTAAGTAGTCAAAGAATTTCTTATAGTCAGAGGAGTTAGGAGAGAGGTATACAGCACAGATAAATTTAGTATGAGAATGACTCTGTAGTCGCAGCCAGATGGTGGAAAACTCGAAAGATTCAAGAGCGTGGGCACGAGAGCAGGTTAAGTCATTGCGCACATAAACGCAGCATCCAGCTTTGGATCGAAAATGAGGATAGAGAAAGTAGGAGGGAACAGAAAAGGGGCTACTGTCAGTTGCCTCAGACACCTGAGTTTCAGTGAGGAAAAGAAGATGTGGTTTAGAAGAGGAGAGGTGGTGTTCTACAGATTGAAAATTAGATCTTAGACCGCGAATGTTGCAGAAGTTAATGAAGAAAAAGTTGAGGAGGGTGTCAAGACATTTAGGGTCGTCGACGGAAAGGCAGTCCGACCTGGGGACATTTATGGTCCCCTCCCCAGATGGGGACTCCGAGGCTGGTGTAGGAGTCGCCATGATTTTAAAATTTTTGAGTGAAGGGTGTGTGTGTTATTAGGTGCTTGTAGTTTTGTGTGGAGGAAGAGAGTTGTCTTTAGAGGGCAGGCTGTGACTATGCCCTTGTGTTGTGAGACACAAAGGGAAACGTTCAGTGAGGTCACAGCTGGGTTTAATGATAAGTTCACAGCACCCCCTGAACAGTGCTTTAGACCTCACTGGGAGTAATTATCGTTTCGGCAGGTGTCTACTGCCTCCTCCTCATTACTTACTGTAAAAACTTAACAAGTTTGTCAGGCAAGACTTCCCCTTCGTGAAGCCATGCTGTGACTGATTTATCAAGTTATGTTTGTCTAAATGTTCCCTAATGTTCCTCGCTATTATTGACTCTAACATTTTACCTACAACTGAAGTTAAGCTGACATGTCTATAATTAGACGCTAAAGTTTTATCTCCTTTCTTAAAGATGGGTACTACTTTAGCCTGCCTCCAGATTACTGGTACCTCACCCGACTCCAGTGATTTCCTAAAGACAGAAACTAACGGCTCACTAATAATCTCTTTACATTCCTTAAGTACTCTGGGGTATATTTCATCAGGTCCTGGTGACTTGAACTTTTTTAGCCTATCTATCTCCTGTTCCACTATCTCCCTACTTATGGAAATAACTGTCAGCTTCTCATTCTCATCTGCTCTAAACACCTGTTCACTATCTGGCATATCCTGCATGTTTTCCTGGGTGAAGACAGTTAAAAAATAATCATTCAGAAGTTTACTAATCTCCTCCCCAGAACTAACCAGCTCCCCATCTGCTGCCTTTAATGGACCTACAGTATCCTTATTCTTCGTCCTGTATACCTGATAAAATCCCTTGGGGTCCGTCTTCGCCTGGATGGCTACCTTTGATTCATAATTGTCCTTAGCTTTCCTCGTTAACTTCCTGACTGTTCTAACTAATTCATTATATTGTGTCCTTAAAACTTCTTCACCTGCCCTTAATCTCCTATATATACTTCTCTTACGCCCTATATAATGCTTTAACCTAGCAGTCATCCATTTAGGGTCATTTTTTTTGTGATGTTATTGTTCTATACAGGATATTTGCTAACTGACCTGTATGAACTTTATCTACGAAATATTTATACAATTCATCTACATTTACTTCACCTAGTCCCCTCATCTCGTCCCCTACCATCCTCTCCACTCCCTCATCTACTCGCCTCGACCTCACCTCTCTCATTTCAGCATGACCTGACATTCCAACATACTCACACCTAGCTCCCCCCTTCCTCTTTCCTCATCCCTTCCGGACACATCTTCCCTCCTCTTGTCCTACACCCTCGCGCGTCACCTCACCTCTCTCATCCTGCCTTATCTCTCTGAACTCCGTCCCTGACCTGACCTCACCCTGCATCCTTTGCCAGTCCACTCCTTGGAGGTACCTTTTTAATTCTTAAAAATTTGCTCTCCTAAAGTCAGGTATTTTACTAGTGTTTTTGTTTCTAACTGTTTCTTCCCATTCTAAATTGTACCTAATTTCCCTATGGTCACTGTTACCTAGCTGTCCTCCAGCCTCTACCTGCGTGACTGCTTCCTCCCTGCTAGTAAGAATTAAATCTAGAATATTATTCCACCTTGTGGGTTCTACGACAACCTGTTTTAAAAAATTATCCTGAATTACCTTAAGAAATTCCTCTCCTTCCTTGTTACCCACCATCAGACTCCAGTCGATATTCCTAAAATTAAAATCTCCTACCACACATACCTGACTGTACCTGCCTGCTCTATTTAATTCCTGCCACAGTGAGGTGTTAATTTCCTCTGTACTGGTCGATGGTCTGTAAACTACCCCTAATACTACTGACTGCGATCCTTCTTTAATATCTACCCATATCGACTCTGCTTTGTTATCTGTTTTAATTCTACTGTTGATACAACACTGCAATGTGTCCCTAACGTATAACACGACGCCTCCTCCTCTCCTGTTTTCCCTATCTTTATAGAACATTGTATACCCATCTATCTTAACCTCTGGATTAAATACTTTTCCTGACATATCTAACCAAGTTTCAGTTAAAGCAATGATATCAAATTTCTCTACACTCGCTATTCCTCTAAGCAAGTCTATTTTATTCAGAATACTTCTACAGTTTGTGTAGTAAACACTTAAGCTATTTTTCACCATCCCTGAGCTAGCTACCTTTCTAGATTTAACTATTTTGCCCCTCGCCTTCTCACTACCCCTTCTTCCCTCCCGACTAACGAAAAAAGTGCTGGAGTGCAGTAACCTATAATAACAACAACAACAACAACAACAACAACAACAACAACAACAACAACAACAACAACAACAATAATGATATTAATAATAATTATAATAATAATAATAATAATAATAATAATAATAATAATAATAAAAATATTATTATTATTATTATTATTATTATTATTATAATTATTACTATTATTATTATTATTATTATTATTATTATTATTATTATTATTATTATTATTATTATTATTATTATTTTTACTATTATTATTATTATTATTATTATCATTATTATTAATATAATTATTATTATTATTATTATTATTGTTTTCCTTTTTCTTTTTTTTTTTTTTTTCTTTTTTTTTTTTTCTTTTTTTTCTTTTTTTTTTTTTTTTTTCTTCTTCTTCTTCTTCTTCTTCTTCTTTTTCTTCTTCTTATTATTATTATCATTATAATCATTATCACTATTATTATTGTTATTTTATTACTATTATTATTATTATTATTATTATTATTATTATTATTATTATTATTATTATTATTATTGTTATTGGTAGTAGTAGTAGTAGTAGTAGTAGTAGTAGTAGTAGTAGTAGTAGTAGTAGTACTATTACTACTACTACTGCTGCTGCTGCTACTACTACTATTACGACTACTACTACTACTACTACTACTACTACTAGTACTAGTGGTAGTAATAATAATAATAACAATAATAATAATAATAGTAATATTATTATTATTAGTGTTATTTTTATTATTATTATTATTATTTTTATTATTATTATTATTATTATTATTATTATTATTATTATTATTATTATTATTATAATTATTATTATCATTTTTATTATTATTATTATCATTATTATTAGTATTATTACTGTTATTATTATTATAATTATTGTTGTGGGAACTCTCTTACCCTTTCACTCACCTAATTATCTACCAGCTAACACATAATCACAGGAAGCATCGCTAAATATAATTACAATTACTTGGTAACTTAATTGTGGTTCACGTGGCTTTGAATGATGGTGACAGCAAGGGGTGAAATGTAATTACTGGGTTTACAAGCCAGCTGGACTGGTCGTGCTTCGTAGCTAAGGCAGCTTCGTTGCGATATCCAATTCTTCCGAGATTCTAAGTTCTTTTCAACTTGGCGAATTTTAATTACAGGCAACTGGTAGAGTGGCGAGAATGCGTTTTAATAGGACTGCTGGTCTATTAGTGGCTCAGTGACGACTACAGATCTGTAAATAACGTAGCAGCCTCTTCGCACCTGTAGCCTCTGTTCAGTAGTTTAGGTGCCTTAAGTGTACTTTGTGTACTTACAGAGATGTTTATGTATGCGTCACTGCAGCTGACCCTTTTTTTCAATTGTTTGGCAATTTTAAGGAATTATACCTTGATTTTCTGTAAGCGCAATGGGTCGGAAGAAGATTACAATCTAAGAGAAAGCTCGTCCCTTCACTCTGTTGGAGAAGGGAGAGTCGGTTATTTCTGTTGCAAGAAGTCTAGGGGTGTCAACAGAGCCGATTTACCAACTGAAGCGGGTAGTTGCACCATTGTTATCTGCTCTGATACCGCAGAGGAAGAAGGGCTTTGGCGCTCATAAGATCGTGCTATAACCACCGCTGCACTCAAGAACAAGCACCCTGAACTCCCCCAGAACGTCGCAATCAGGACGATTCGACATTGCCTGCAGAAGGACTTGGGTCTACCAAATCGCCGTGCCACTAATAAGCCCATGCTCACAGATGCAATAAAGAAGAAAAGGGTTACTTTCTGTAAGAAATATTAAGCTTGGACATCTCAGGATTAGGTGAAAGTCATGTTTAGTGATGAAAGCATTTTCAGGCTGGTCAGAGGAGGCTCAAAGGTCATGCGTCGTCCAAGTACCGTATCACGGTATGATCCGAGATTTATGGCTAAGACAACAAAGCATCCTGATTGTGTGATGATGTGGTGTTCTTTCAGTGGAAACAAGGGCAGGGGAGGTCTGGCATGCCTTCCTAAGAATGCAGCAATGAAAGGAAGCAATTATATCCATGTGTTGGAAGACCATATGCTGACATTTTGGGTCATTCATGAATGTGAATTTTTTTATGCATGATGGTGCTTCTGCCCACAAGTCCAAGATGGCTCAAAAGTTTCTCAGGGATCATAAAATTAATGTCTTAGAATGGCCAGATAATTCCCCAGACATTAATCTTATAGAAAATGCCTGGAATATCATGAACAGAGTTCAAGAGGTAAGACCCACCAATATCAAGGACCTGCAGGACGCACTAAAGAGGCTGTGGATGAAAATGGATTGCTGAATCCATAGCCAAATAACTACAGGCGGTCATCAAGAATAACGGTAACATGACAAAGTATTGAATGAAAAAAAAAATATATATATATATACTCGCAATAAAAATCAGGAAATGTAAGATTCTCTGTTTTATTTGATCTTGTATTGTTAGTGTAAAGATATTTTTTTGCTGGCACTATATATATATATATATATATATATATATATATATATATATATATATATATATATATATATATATATATATATATATATATATATATATATATATATATATATATATATATCTTTGTGAAGCCAGGCAATAAGTTTTCTTTGAGGCAGACGATGTTAAAAGCTATGGCACATTCTCCATTATTTATTTTTTTGTGATCAGCTAAATGGATATTGTTCCATTTATTAGTCGCCTTGTTATCAGTTGAGATGTTTATATATGAATTTAAGAGATTTGTTAAGGATTCTTTTGGAGACTCAATCTTTGGGAGTTAGGAGCACAACAAAGGGGAATGAATGGGAGGATATTCAACGTATTAACGTTGTTTTTTATTTTGCTGTTAGATAATTGAATCTACGTAATTCAGACAATACTGCAAGTTCTTTATTCTTAGCATTAGTGATATGTCATACAAATCCAGAACATTGGATTTTTAAGCCTAAACTTTTTCTTCAGTGCTGGATCTGACTTTTTTGTTATTTATTGTTATTGTTTCAGGCCTTTTTTTTGCGCGATGGGAATTATTTGCCCTCACTTGTCTTTATTTTCATAAGGTGCTCGTATCTGTTAATCCTGTTTATCTCTTTCAGCCTTGACTCTCATCATGTTTTTTGATTTGCCGGGAGTTGTGATTATTTGTGTCACATCATTTGCATAATTTAGTCGCTTTCGCCTGTCAGCACACTGGCTGGCTGTAGAGGTGGGCAGGTGGAATAGGCGGGAACGTGGCCGTCTACCGCTGGAGGAGCGGTTATGTCCCTGCGGAATGGTGCAGACAGAACGTCATGTCGTACAAGAGTGTCCCTTGTCACAACATATCCGTGACGCATATGGCTTAGTTGGACTTAATACTTTATTCTGCGGCACATATGATAACTCAACTGTATGTTTCATTGCAAATTTAGTTTTGAATTGGTATTCTCAGAATTAGCCATAGTCTCATCGTATCCTACCCTATACATATGATGGACCATATTGTTTTGTATCTGTAGTGTATATGTTACTATTGTTCTTTTGTTCTACTGCCTCCTCCTCCTAGGAGGAGGCAGTAGTACTAGTAGGATAGTTTGGAAATCAAAGCTTTGTGTCAGATTATCAAAAGCTTTTGATATGTCCAAGAAAACAGCAAAAGTTTCACCAAAATCTCTTAAAGAGGATGACTAAGACTCAGTAAGGAAAGCCAGAAGTAGACCGGCCATAACGGAACCCATATTGCTGAGTCGTCTGGTTGTGGTTGTTCTCCTGTTCTCGAGGCCTTCGTTGCGAAGGTCTCAGAGGTGGAGGCTGAGTTCCATCGAAGGATCTCAGAGGTGCAGGCTGAGTTTCGTTAGAGGATCTCAGACCTGCAGGCTGAGTTCTATGAGAGGATCTCAGCACCTGTTGGAGGGTCGTGCCCCACCGTCACCGTACCTAGTAAAGCGACGGAGGAGCAGTGGTCGGTTGTGTGCAGGGGAGCCAAGAGGATGAAGGTCCTCAGGGCGCCTTGCGTGGAGACGAAGAATCCCTTTAATGTGCTGGAGGAAGTGAAGGAGGAGGTGGATATGGCGAGAGGAGACAAGAAGGAGGCAGCAGATGCAGTTACCCTGCCCCAAGGTAGGGGGCTTGTGTTTGGTGATAGTCAGGTTAGGCACTTAGATAGTGCGTTCTGTGCTAGGGATAGGAAGCGTAGGTCGAGGGTGTGTTTGCCGGGGGCCGGGATAGGGAAGGTAGCTGATAGGCTAGACACGTGCTTGGAAAAAGATGGGACCAAGCCCATTGTTTTTCTCAGTGCGGGAGGGAATGACCTTGGTAAGGTCAGGAGTGAGGAGCTTATCGGGAGGTTTCGACAGGCTTTGGACAGGATTAGGGACAAGGGAGAGATCCCCGTGGTATGTGGAGTCTTGCCGAGGAGGGGAGTTGGTGCTGAGTGGCTGTCCAGGGCTATTACAGTGAATCTCAGGCTAGCAAATCATTGTAAGAGTAATGGATGGACGTTCATCGACAACTAGGACCTTTTCTATGGGAGGGACACCTTATGCGCCAGGAATGGAGTGCATTTATCACGCCAGGTTGTTCGTGTTTTGGCCGAAACACTCGAGTGGGAGGTAACTGCACTCCAGCGCTTTTTTCGTTAGTCGGGAGGGAAGAAGGGGTAGTGAGGAGAAGGCGAGGGGCAAATTAGTTAAATCTAGAAAGCTAGCTAGCTCAGGGAAGATGAGAAGTAGCTTAAGTGTTTACTACACAAACTGTGGAAGTATTCTGAACAAAATAGACTTGCTTAGAGGAATAGCGTGTGTAGAGAAATTTGATATAATTGCTTTAACTGGAACTTGGTTAGATATGTCAGGAGAATGATTTAATCCAGAGGTTAAGATAGATAGTTATACAATGTTCTATAAAAATAGGGAAAACAGGAGAGGAGGAGGCGTCGCATTATACGTTACGGACACATTACAATGTTGTATTAACAGTAGACACCTGCTGAAACGATAATTACTACCAGTGAGGTCTAAAGCACTGTTCAGGGGGTGCTGTGAACTTATCATTAAAGCCAGCTGTGACCTTACTGAACGTTTCCCTTTGTGTCTCACAACACAAGGGGGCAGTCACAGCCTGCCCTCTAAAGAAAACTCTCTTCCTTCACACAAAACAACAAGCACCTAATAACACACACACCCTTCACTCAAAAATTTTAAAATCATCATGGCGACTCCTACACCAGCCTCGGAGTCCCCATCTGGAGAGGGGACCATAAATATCCCCAGGTCGGACTGCCTTTCTGTCGACGACCCTAAGTGTCTTGACACCCCCCTCAACTTTTTCTTCATTAACTTCTGCAACATTCGCGGTCTAAGATCTAATTTTCAATCTGTAGAACACCACCTCTCCTCTTCTAAACCTCATCTCTTCCTCACTGAAACTGAGGCAACTGACAGTAGCCCCTTTTCCGTTCCCTCCTACTTTCTCTATCCTCATTTTCGATCCAAACGTGGGATGCTGCGTTTATGTGCGCAATGACTTAACCTGCTCTCGTGCCCACGCTCTTGAATCTTCCGAGTTTTCCACCATCTGGCTACGACTACAGAGTCACTCTCATACTAAATTTATCTGTGCTGTATACCTATCTCCTGACTCCTCTGACTATAAGAAATTCTTTGACTACTTAACTTCCAAAGTGGAGTACATTCTGACCCTCTTCCCTTTTCAAGAGATCTCCATTCTTGGAGACTTCAATGTTCACCACCAGCTTTGGCTTTCCTCTCCCTTCACTGACCATCCTAGTGAACTAGCCTACAACTTTGCTATCCTCCATGACCTAGAGCAATTGATGCAACACCCTACTCGTATTCCTGACCGTCTTGGAGATACACCCAACATTCTTGACCTTTTCCTGACCTCTAATCCTTCTGCTTATGCTGTCACCCTTTCTTCTCTGTTGGGCTCCTCCGATCACAATCTCATATCCTTATCTTGTCCTATCACTCCAATCCCTTCTCAGGATCCCCCTAAGCGAAGGTGCCTCTGCCGTTTTGACTCTGCTAGTTCGGGGGACCTGAGGAGGTATTTTAGTGATTTTCCTTGGAATGACTACTGCGTCCGTGTCAGAGACCAGTCTTTGTGTGCTGAGCGCATAACAGAGGTGAGAGTATCTGGCATGGAGGCATACATTCCTCACTCTTTTTGTCGTCCTAAACCTTCTAAACCTTGGTTTAACACAGCTTGTTCTCATGCTATACATGATAGAAAGGTAGCCCACAAAAGGTACTTAAGCCTTCCATCATCAGAATCTCATGCACTTTATATTTCTGCCCGGAACCATGCCAAGTCTGTTCTCCAACTAGCCAAAAACTCCTTCATTAACAGAAAATGTCAAAACCTTTCAAGATCTAACTCCCCTCGTGACTTCTGGCATCTAGCCAAAAATATCTCGAATAACTTTGCTTCTTCTTCTTTCCCTCCTCTATTTCAACCAGATGGCACCACTGCTATCACATCTATTTCAAAAGCTGAACTCTTTGCTCAATCCTTTGCTAAAAACTTTACCTTGGACAATTCTGGGCTTATTCCTCCCTCTCCTCCACCCGCTGACTACTTCATGCCACCTATTAAAATTCTTCACAATGATGTTTTCCATGCCCTCGCTGGCCTAAACCAACGGAAGGCTTATGGACCTGATGGGGTCCCTCCTATTGTTCTCCGAAACTGTGCCTCCGTGCTTGCACCTTGCCTATTCAAACTCTTTCAGCTCTGTCTGTCAACATCTACCTTTCCTTCTTGCTGGAAGTTTTCCTACATTCAACCTGTTCCAAAAAAGGGTGACCGTTCTAATCCCTCAAACTACCGTCCTATTGCTTTAATTTCTTGCCTATCTAAACTTTTTGAATCTATCCTCAACAGGAAGATTCTTAAACATCTATCACTTCACAACCTTCTATCTGATCGCCAATATGGGTTCCATCAAGGCTGCTCTACTGGTGATCTTCTGGCTTTCCTTACTGA
This sequence comes from Scylla paramamosain, assembly GCF_035594125.1. Taxonomy (NCBI): domain Eukaryota; kingdom Metazoa; phylum Arthropoda; class Malacostraca; order Decapoda; family Portunidae; genus Scylla; species Scylla paramamosain. The sequence continues at coordinate 2,833,604 of NC_087191.1, forward strand.
GTCTTGGTCATCCTCTTTTAGAGATTTTGGTGAAACTTTTGCTGTTGCCTTGGACATATCAAAAGCCTTTGATAGAGTCTGGCACAAAGCTTTGATTTCCAAACTACCCTCCTACGGTTTCTATCCTTCTCTCTGTAACTTCATCTCAAGTTTCCTTTCTGACCGCTCTATTGCTGCTGAGGTAGACGGTCACTGTTCCTCTCCTAAATCTATTAACAGTGGTGTTCCTCAGGGTTCTGTCCTGTCACCCACTCTCTTATTATTATTCATTAATGATCTTCTAAACCAAACTTCTTGTCCTATCCACTCGTATGCTGATGATACCACCCTGCACTTTTCCACGTCTTTTCATAGACGTCCAACCCTTCAGGAGGTAAACATATCACGCAGGGAAGCCACAGAACGCCTGACTTCTGATCTTTCTAAAATTTCTGATTGGGGCAGAGCAAACTTGGTATTGTTCAATGCCTCAAAAACTCAATTCCTCCATCTATCAACTCGACACAACCTTCCAGACAACTATCCCCTCTTCTTCAATGACACTCAACTGTCCCCCTCTTCTACACTGAACATCCTAGGTCTGTCCTTTACTTATAATCTGAACTGGAAACATCACATCTCATCTCTAGCTAAAAACAGCTTCTATGAAGTTATGTGTTCTGAGACGTCTCCGCCATTTTTTGTCACCCCCCCATCTGCTAACTCTGTACAAGGGCCTTATCCGTCCATGTATGGAGTATGGTTCACATGTCTGGGGGGGTTCCACTCATACTGCTCTTCTAGATAGGGTGGAATCAAAAGCTTTTCGTCTCATCATCTCTCCTCTAACTGACTGTCTTCAGCCTCTCTCTCACCGCCGCAATGTTCCATATCTAGCTGTCTTCTACCGCTATTTTCATGCTAACTGCTCTTCTGATCTTGCAAACTGCATACCTCCCCTCCTTCCGCGGCTTCGCTGCACAAGACTTTCTTCTTTCTCTCAGCCCTATTCTGTCCACCTCTCTAACGCAAGAGTTAACCAGTATTCTCAATCATTCATCTCTTTCTCTGTTAAACTCTGGAACTCCCTGCCTGCTTCTGTATTTCCACCTTCCTATGACTTGAATTCCTTCAAGAGGGAGGTTTCAAGACACTTATCCACCAATTTTTGACCACTGCTTTGACCCTTTTATGGGACTGGCATTTCAGTGGGCATTTTTTTAATTTGATTTTTGTTGCCCTTGGCCAGTTTCCTTCCTTGATAAAAAAAAAAAAAGATATTCCCTTACTGTAATTTTGTTCTTTGTTAACTAGTTAAACCTTCTGTGATTTACGTAATTCAAGATTACGATAAAGGATGGACCAAAAATTATTGTAATTTTAAGTTAATGTTATGTATGTTGTTGTGGTCAATAAAACTATCTATCTATTTATAGTGCTTTGCCTGCATTTTGGTTTTATGGCACCTAACAATGTGAAATAAACTCAAAATGCATGTTTCTGGTATGGATGTTCTGTTTTTTCATATAGACTACATGCATTTTAGTTTCTTGGTACCAAAGAAGCTCGAAAGCACTCATAATACACGTTTCTCGTAATGTCTTTTCTTTTCCCCATATAGGGTACTTTGCATACATTTTTAACCTTGTGTGCGTAACACGCTCAAAAAATACTCTAAATACCTTTTGTATAATGTTGTTTTGTTCCTCCATATAGCGTTTTCGCGTTACGTCATAATAAACGTTTCTCTTTTTTTTCTCTCTATATTGGGTATACTGCATGCATTTTGTCATTTTTCTACGTAACAAACTCAAAAACACTCAAAATACTTTTTTTTATTATGTTATTAATATTATGTTATTTCTCCATAATGTGTGTTTTACATACTTTTTAACGTTTTGGCAAGAAAAAAAATGAAAAAATACTTTTTTTTTTATTATGTTATTATTATGTTATTTATCCATAATGTGTGTTTTACATACGTTTTAACGTTTTGGCAAGAAAAAAATATAAAAAAATAAAAAAAATTTAAAGAAACATTTTTCGTAAAGTTCTTTTCTATATATAGGGTGAATTGCATGTTTTTTTTTTTTTTTTTTATCTTTTTAGGCCTAACATCCTTAAAAACACTCAAAAGACACGTTTCTAGTAATGCAGTTTTGTTTCCTCATATACGAAGCTTTCAATGCATTTTGGTGAAACAATGTCAAATACACTCAAAATAGACATTTTTGGCAAAATTGTTCCCTTTATATAGAATGTTATTCGCGCGTTTTTGCGTTTTGCTACCTAAGATACTAAAAAAAAACATTCATGATACACGTTTCTCGAAAAGTCTTTTTTTTTCTTTTTCTTCATGTCTGGTACTTTCCATGCAGTTTAGTTTTTTTTTTTTACGTAACACGCTCAAAACACACACACTCTCTCTCTCTCTCTCTCTCTCTCTCTCTCTCTCTCTCTCTCTCTCTCTCTCTCTCTCTCTCTCTCTCTGTATATATATATATATATATATATATATATATATATATATATATATATATATATATATATATATATATATATATATATATATATATATATATATATATATATATTAGGGGGTAAGGTTATTCTTTTCCTCATAAAGGGTGTTTTGCATGCGTTTTTATGTGAGTAAAAAAAAAAATTGAAAAACACGTTATTGTTTTTTTTTTCCACATATAGGGAGCTTTCCAGGCCTAAATTTTAGCGTTTTGGTGCCTATTACGCTCATAAGCTCTCAAAAGACATGTTTTTTTTTTTTCTCTCTTTTCATTAACTATATAGGGTGATGTGCATGCATATTTTGCTATCTAAGTATGTGAAATAAACTCAAAATACACTTTTTTGTTAATGTTTCCTCTTTTTCCTATATACAGTGGTATCCATGGATTCTGACGTTTTCTACGTGACAAGCTCAAAAAACACTCAAAATACTTTTTATTTTTTTGTTAATATTATTGTGTTTCTTAATAAAGGGTGTTTTGCACGTGTTTTAGCGTTTTGATATATAAATAGCTCAATACACTCAAGAAACACGTATTTTATGTTTTTGTTTTTTTTTTATTTTTTTTTACATACGGTGCTTTGAAAGTTTTTTTTTTTTTTTTTTTTTTGCGTTTTGTTACCTAACAGGCTTATAAACACTGAGCAGTCACGTTACTAGGAGTCCCGTTTTCTTTCCCCATATAGGATGCCTTCCATGCATTTTATCGTTATGTCACCTAATAATATGAAATACTCTAAATATAGTCATTCTTGGTGATGTTCTTTTTCTCTATACATAGTGCTATTCATGCGTTTTACCGTTTTTGTATCTAAGAAGCTGAAAAAAAAAAAAAAAAATATATATATATATATATATATATATATATATATATATATATATATATATATATATATATATATATATATATATATATATATATATATATATGGGGAAAGAAAACGGGACTCCTAGTAACGTGACTGCTCAGTGTTTATAAGCCTGTTAGGTAACAAAACGCAAAAGAAAAAAAAAAAAACTTTCAAAGCACCGTATGTAAAAAAAAAAAAAAAAAAAAAAAAAAACATAAAATACGTGTTTCTTGAGTTTATTGAGCTATTTATATATCAAAACGCTAAAACACGTGCAAAACACCCTTTATTAAGAAACACAATAATATTACCAAAAAAAAAATGTATTTTGAGTGTTTTTTGAGCTTGTCACGTAGAAAACGTCAGAATCCATGGATACCACTGTATATAGGAAAAAGAGGAAACATTAACAAAAAAGTGTATTTTGAGTTTATTTCACATACTTAGATAGCAAAATATGCATGCACATCACCCTATATAGTTAATGAAAAAAGAGAAAAAGAAAACATGTCTTTTGAGAGCTTATGAGCGTAATAGGCACCAAAACGCTAAAATTTAGGCCTGGAAAGCTCCCTATATGTGGAAAAAAAAAACAATAACGTGTTTTTAAATTTTTTTTTTACTCACATAAAAACGCATGCAAAACACCCTTTATGAGGAAAAGAATAACCTTACCCCCTAATATATATATATATATATATATATATATATATATATATATATATATATATATATATATATATATATATATATATATATATATATATATATATATATATATATATATATATATATATATATATATATTATTTTTTTTTTTTTTTTTTTTTTTTTTTTTTTTTTTTTATGTAGGAAGGGCACTGGCCAAGGGCAACAAAAATCTGATAAAAAAAAATGCCCAATAAAATGTCAGTCCCATAAAAAGGGTCAAAGCAGTGGTCAAAAATTGATGAATAAGTGTCTTGAAACCTCCTTCTTGAAGGAATTGAAGTCATAGGAAGGTGAAAATACAGAAGCAGGCAGGGAGTTCCAGGGTTTACCAGAGAAAGGGATGAATGACTGAGAATACTGGTTAACTCTTGCGTTAGAGAGGTGGACAGAATAGGGGTGAGAGAAAGAAGAAAGTCTTGTAAGGCGAGGCCGCAGAAGGAGGGGAGGTATGCAGTTAGCAAGATCAGAAGAGCAGTTAGCATGAAAATAGCTGTAGAAGACAGCTAGATATGCAACATTGCGGCGGTGAGAGAGAGGCTGAAGACAGTCAGTTAGAGGAGAGGAGTTGATGAGACGAAAAGCTTTTCATTCCACCCTGTCTAGAAGAGCAGTACGAGTGGAACCCACCCAGACATGTGAAGCATACTCCATACATGGACGGATAAGGCCCTTGTACAGAGTTAGCAGATGGGAGGGGTGAGAAAAACTGGCAGAGACGTTTCAGAACACCTAACTTCATAGAAGCTGTTTTAGCTAGAGATGATAGAGATGATATATATATATATATATATATATATATATATATATATATATATATATATATATATATATATATATATATATATATATATATATATATATATATATATATATATATATATATATATATATATATATTGTATTATTATATTGGGTGATTTGAATGCTTTTTAGCAGTTTGGTTCCTACCACGCTCAAAAATGCTCTAAAGACATGTTTCTGCTAATGTCGTTTCCTTTCCACATGTTGGTGGATTTGTCGACATTTTTGGCGTTTTGGTACCTAAAATATGAAAAACACTCATAATCAACGTTTTCGGCAATAATGTTCTATTTGTCGATAAAGAGTGCTATTGATGCGTTTTAGCATTCTGGTACCTAAAAGACTCAAAAACACTCATAAAACACGTTTTTCGTAATGTGTTTGCATGCATTTTGGATTTTTTTTTACGTAACTAGCTCAAAACACTATCTTTTTTGTTACTTTTTTTTGCATCGATTTTGGCGTTTTGGTGGTTTTTGGTGAAATAAACTGAAAATTTACTTTTGTGGTAATGTTATTCTGTTTCTCCATATACAGTGCTGTTCAAGAGTTTTAGAGTTTTAGTACTTAAGAAGGTCAAAAACACTCAATAGACACTTCTCTCGTAATGTCGTTTCGTTTCCCCATGTAGGGTACTTTTCATGCATTTTGGTATTTCTTTTTTTTTTTTTTTACGTAATAAGCTAAAAAAAATCAAAATGATTGTTTTTCATAATATTATACCGTTTCTCCACAAATACAGTTTTGCATGCATTTTAGCGTTTTGTTACGAAAAAAAAGCTGGAAAACACACACACACAAAAAAGCACGTTTTTTGGTAATGTTTTCTGTTCTCATATAAGGTGCTTGTCCTATACAGGATATTTGCTAGCTGACCTGTATGAAATTTATCTACGAAATATTCATACAATTCATCTACATTTACCTCACCTAATCCCCTCATCTCGGCCCGTACCATCCTCACCACTCCCTCATCTACTCGCCCCGACTTCACCTCTCTCATTTTAGCATGACCTGACATTCCAACATACTCACACCTATCTCCCCCATCCTCTTTCCTCCGTCCCTTCCGGACACATCTTCCCTCCTCTTGTCCTGCACCCTCACACCTCACCTCACCTCTCTCATCCTGCATTATCTCTCTGAACTCCGTCCCTGAAATGACCTCATCCTGCATCCCTTGCCAGTCCACTCCTTGGAGGTACCTTTTTAATTCCTAATAATCTGCTGACCTAAAGTCAGGTATTTTACTAGTGTTTTTGCTTCTAAAAGTTTCTTTCCATTCTAAATTGTACCTAATTTCCCTATGGTCACTGTTACCTAGCTGTCCTCCAACCTCTACCTGCGTGACTGCTTCCTCCCTGTTAGTAAGAATTAAATCTAGAATATTATTCCCCCTTGTGGATTCTACGAATACCTGTTTAAAAAAAAAATTATCCTGAATTACCTTAAGAAATTCCTCTGCTTCCTTGTTACCCACCATCAAACTCCAGTCGATATTCCTAGAATTGAAATCTCCCACCACACATAGCTGACTGTGCCTGCCTGCTCTATTTAATTCCTGCCACAGTGAGGTATTAATTTTCCTTTATACTAGTCGGTGGTCTGTAAACTACCCCTAGTACTACTGACTGCGATCCTTCCTTAATATCTACCCATATCGACTCTGCTTTGTTATCTGTTTTAATTATACTGTTAATACAACATTGTAATGTGTCCGTAACGTATAACGCGACGCCTCCTCCTCTCCTCTTTTCCCTATTTTTATAGAACATTGTATAACCATCTATCTTAACCTCTGGATTAAATAATTCTCCTGACATATCTAACCAAGTTTCAGTTAAAGCAATTATATCAAATTTATCTACACACGCTATTCCTCTAAGCAAGTCTATTTTGTTCACAATACTTCTACTGTTTGTGTAGTAAACACTTAAGCTACTTCTTATCTTCCTTGAGCTAGCTAGCTTTCTAGATTTAACTAATTTGCCCCTCGCCTTCTCCTCACTACCCCTTCTTCCCTCCCGACTAACGAAAAAAGTGCTGGAGTGCAGTTACCTCCTGCTCGAGTGTTTCGGCCAAAACACGAACACCATGGCGTGACAAATGCACTCCATCCCTGGCGTACAAGGTGTCCCTACCATAGAAAAGGTCCCAGTTGTCGATGAACGTCCATCCATTACTCTTACAATGATTCGCGAGCCTGCGATTCACTGTAATAGCCCTGGACAGCCACTCAGCACCAACTCCTCTCCTCGGCAAGACTCCACATACCACGGGGATCCCTCCCTTGTCCCTAATCCTGTCCAAAGCCTGTCGAAACCTCCCGATAAGCTCCTCACTCCTGACCTTACCAAGGTCGTTCCCTCCCGCACTGAGAAAAACAATGGGCTTGGTCCCATCTTTTTCCAAGCACGTGTCTAGCCTATCAGCTACCTTCCCTATCCCGGCCCCCGGCAAACACACCCTCGACCTACGCTTCCTATCCCTAGCACAGAACGCACTATCTAAGTGCCTAACATGACTATCACCAAACACAAGCTCTCTACCCTGGGGCAGGGTAATTGCATATGCCGCCTCCTTCTTGTCTTCTCCCGCCATGTCCACCTCCTTCTCCTTCCCTTCCTCCAGCACATTGAAGGGATTCTTCGTCTCCACGCAAGGCCCCTGAGGACCTTCACCCTCTTGGCTCCCCTGCACACAACCGACCACTGCTCCTCCGTCGCCATACTAGGTACGGTGACGGTGGGGCAGGACCCTCCCACAGGTGCTGAGATCCTCTCATAGAACTCAGCCTGCAGGTCTGAGATCCTCTAACGAAACTCAGCCTGCACCTCTGGGATCCTTCGATGGAACTCAGCCTCCACCTCTGAGACCTTCGCAAAGAAGGCCTCGAGAACAGGAGAACAACGACAACCAGACGACTCAGCAATATGGGTTCCGTTATGGCCGCTCTACTTCTGGCTTTCCTTACTGAGTCTTAGTCATCCTCTTTTAGAGATTTTGGTGAAACTTTTGCTGTTGTCTTGGACAACAAAGCTTTGATTTCCAAACTCCCCTACTACGGCTTCTATCCTGATCTCCGTAACTTCAGAACAAGTTTCCTTTCTGACCGTTCTATTGCTGCTGTGGTAGACAATCACTGTTCTTCTGCTAAATCTATTAACAGTGGTGTTCCTCAGGGTTCTGTCCTGTCACCCACTCTCTCCTTATTATTGATCAATGACCTTCTAAACCAAACTTCTTGTCCTATCAACTCCCACGGTGATGATACCACATTGCGCTTTTTCACGTCTTTTCATAGACGTCCAACCCTTCAGAAAGTAAACATTTCACGCAGGGAAGCCACAGAACGACTGACTTCTGATCTCTCTAAAATTCCTGATTGGGGCAGAGGAAACTTGGTATTGTTCAATGCCTCAAAAACTCAATTCCTCCATCTATCAACTCGACACATCCTTCCAGACAACTATCCCCTCTTCTTCAATGACACATAACTCTCTCCCTCTTCTACACTCAGCATCCTCGGTCTGTCCTTTACTTATAATCTGATCTGGAAACTTCACATCTCATTTCTAGCTAAAACAGCTTCTATGAAGTTGGGTGTTTTGAGACGTCTCCGTCAGTTTTTCTCACCTCACTAGCTGCTAACTCTGTACAAGGGCCTTATCGTCCATGTATGGAGTATGCTTCACATGTCTGAGGGGTTTCCACTCATACCGCTCTTCTAGACATGGTGGAATCAAAAGCTTTTCGTCTCATCAACTCCTCTCCTCTAACTGACTGTCTATAGCCTCTCTCTCATCGCCGCAATGTTGCATCTCTAGCTGTCTTCCACCGCTATTTTCATGCTAACTGCTCTTCTGATCTTGCTAACTGCATGCCTCCCCTCTTGCCGCGGTCTCGCTGCACAAGACTTTCTTCTTTCTCTCACCCCTACTCTGTACACCTTTATAATGCAAGAGTTAAGCAGTATTCTAAATCATTCATCCCTTTTTCTTGTAAACTCTGGAACTCGACTGTCTGCTTCTATATTTCCACCTTCCCATGACTTGAATTCCTTCAAGAGGGAGGTTTCAAGTCACTTATCCTTCAATTTTTGACTATCGCCTTGACCCTTTTCTGGGACTGGTATCTCAGTGGGCTTTTTTCATTTATCTATTTTTTTGGGGGGAGAGGATTTTTGTTGACCTCCTACATAAAAAGAAATATATATATATATATATATATATATATATATATATATATATATATATATATATATATATATATATATATATATATATATATATATATATATATATATATATATATATATATATATATATATATATATATATATATATATATATATATATATATATATATATATTAAGGTAGCATGTACGAGGGCACTGTCACTCCTTAGAATCTTGGTTCATACCTCTTGGTTCGTTGACAGATAGACCCTTTATTCCTCTGGTGCTGAGGTTCGGCTTTTTGTGTTAGACTCGGTGCACCATGCCGGTGTTTACCTGGGAACTGGTGCGTTCCGCTAATGCCCAATCCCCATCTTAGTGGTGGATGCTGGTGTCCTTCTTTCTCTGCGTTACCATAACATGTGACAATGGTGCCACTACCTGCTTCAGTTGATAAATCGCCTCTTACTCCTTATGGTTGAGTTATTAGTCGAACGTGTTCCCAGGTCATTTTTTTTTTTTTTTCTGTGTGGCCATCTTTCGCGATTCACGTTCTCATCTATGTGTGTCCCTGACGAGTTTCACTAAATCTTCCGGTTTCAGGGTTGCATCTGGTATGGTTGTATTAAATGTACCTTTCGTTTCTGTATGTCTCTGTAGGTTGGTGTTGGTCTAGTGTTGTTTACTTGCAGTTCGAAGAAATTTCTCTCTGTGATCCTGCTATTCTTGATAAGAACTTGTTATCGGATTTTGAGTCCCGTGCATTATTCTTGGAAGACTTCCACACATACCGACTCCATCCCTGTATTTATGGACAGTTCAAAATCCAAAAGTGTAGTCGGATTTCGTGTTATCTTTCTTTTAATCTTTCGAGGCGGTAGCTTACTCGGTGTTGCTTCTGTTTTTACAGCAAAACTTTCTGTTATTATCCCACCTTTAAGAACTATTTTTACTTTTTTCGAATTTTAGAGACACATTTAATGTTCTTTCTGCTGTAAAACATTTTAGTCCTTCTTCCCTTCATCCTCTTATTTTGTTGATTCTTCAGTGGCTTTAGGTTTTGCAACATAGATTATATATTGGGATTTGCTGGGTCCTAGCATATATTGGGGTTTCTGGGAATGAGAAGGCCAATAGGCTGACTACAGATGCAAGAACTCAGGTTGCTCCTTTCAGCCCATTCCATTCCATGACTTATACGTACAAGGATTTCCTTGCCACTACTAGGATAAGTAAGATAACTTATGTATATACCTTTCCTTCTTGCTGGAAGCTTGCTTACATTTAGCCTGTTCCTTAAAAGGATGACCGTTCTACAGTAGTACCTTTATCTACCGTCCTATTGCTTTGATTTCCTGCCTATCTAAAGTTTTCAGTCTATCCTCAACAGGAATATTCTTAAACACTTCATAACCTTCTGTCTGATAGCTAGTATGAGTTCCGTCAAGGCTGGTGTACTGGTGATCCTATGGCTTTCCTTACTGAGTCTTGGACATCATCCTTTAGATATTTTTGATGAAACTTTTGCTGTTCCCTTGAACGTATCTAAAGGTTTTGACAGAGTCTGGCACAAAGCTTTGACTTCCAGACTACTCTCCTACGGCTTTTATCCTTTTGTCTGTAACTTCATTTCAAGTTTCGTTTCTGACCGTTCTATTGCTGCTGTGATATACAGTCATTGTTCTCCTAAATCTATTAACAGTGGTGTTTCTCAGGGTTCTGTCCTGTCACTCACTCTCTTCTTATTATTCATCAGTGACCTTCTATACCAAACTTCCTGTATTATCCACTCCTATCCTGCACTTTTTACGTCTTTTCGTAGACCTACAACCCTTCAGGAAGTAAAGATTTCACGCAGGGAAGACCCAGAACGCCTGATTTCTGATCTTTCTAAAATTTCTGATTATGGCAGAGAAAAGTTAGTATTGTTCAATGCATCAAGAACTCAATTCCTTCATCTATCAACTCAACACAAACTTCCAGAGAACTATCTCCTCGTTCTGTCCTTTACTTATTATTTAAACTGGACACTTCACATCTTATCTCTAGCTTAAACAGTTTCAATGAGTTAGACGTTCTGAGACGTCACCGCCAGTTTTCCTCACTTCTCCAGCTACAAACTCTGTACAAGGGCCTTATTCGTCCATGTATGGAGTATGCTTCACATGTCTGGGGGGTTTCCACTCATACCGTTATTCTAGGCAGGCAGAAACAAATGCTTTTCGTCTCATCACCTCCTCTCCCCTAACTGGTTGTCTTCAGCCTCTCTCTCATCACCGCAACATTGCATCTCTAGCTGTCTTCTACCGCTATTTTCATGCTCACTGTTCTTATGATCTTGCAAACTACATGCCTCCCCTCCTCCCGTATCTTCGCTTCAGAAGATTTTCTTATTTCTCTCACCCCTATTCTGTCCACCTCTCTAATGCAAGAGTTAACCAGTATTCTCAGTCATTCATCCCTTTCTCTGGTAAACTCTGGAACCTCCCTTTTTCTCTTCTCAAAGCAATAGGTTCAAAGATTAGGCTTCATAGAAGCGGTGCTGATTTGATTCCTAGAGATGAGTAAATGTTTAGGACTGGCCGTGTGATATTGAAATATTCATCAGTCACCTTCACTAATGTATTGCGTGAGGCCTCTTACATTAAGTTTGTCTGTCTAAGGTTTTACATAAAAGGATCACGTTAAACGAAGGCTCAGAGTAATCCCAGTCCAACTCATAACACTTCTCCCTATTTCTCCTAATTTGTCCTTAACTAGAAACCATGAATCTTTGATCCCTTGTCTGATTCCATGTCGACTTCTTTCACCTTTTTCTGCGTAGAAATACATAAGAACATAAGAGAATAAAAGAAACTGCGGGAAGCTGTAATAAGAAAACACACTGGAAACTGAATAGGATGAATTACTTTTTCTTTTCAACTTTTGTGAATATATATATATATATATATATATATATATATATATATATATATATATATATATATATATATATATATATATATATATATATATATATATATATATATATATACACACACACACGAGTGTATAAATGGGCAGGAGGTTTTCTCTTGTACATATTTCGTTGAAAGTGATACTGAGTCCAGCGTTTATGAATTTCTTCATGATGTTTTCTTTTTCTTGAAGGAGTGTCTTATTTCTCTTTGGTAAGAATATTGATGATTTTCTCATAGGATATCATCTTCGCCAGATCGCGATTTCGGGTCCTTGACCCTTCTTCAGTGGCAGAGGAGGTTGTTGTCTTTTCGGAGGTTGTGTAGAGAATGACAGGCCGAAGTCGAAGTCGAAGTCGAAGTTTATAGAAAAGAGGGGTGAAGAAGAAGAGTCAGTAAAGAAGAAGAATAAAAGCTAGAAAATATTGAAAGACAGTAGAAGAGAAAAGATGGTGGGCTAACCACCTTTCAATTTTTGTGTGATGTTTTGTAATATGAGTAGCAGCCCTTCCCTATCAACAAGATTGTTCTTTTTTCTTTCTGTGTCCTATTTCAGTTTCCCTGCCTTGTGTTTTACATATGAAATATGTGTGTGAGTTAAAGTTAATTTTTTAATCCATGGCGACTACATATTTATAAGGTAAGTACACCATACTTTTTTTTTCTTTTTTTTTTGGCAGATCCACAGCTAGTCTACAGCAAGATGTCCGTGGACAAAACACAACTTAGTTCCCTACCGGCGAGACTGCCAGCAGTACGAATGAACAACTTATTTACATTGTAAGGTAAGTAATTCATGAATGTGTAATATATGTGTTAGTATAGTGTGTAGGTGTACTGTGTGTAGGCTTCATGTGATGGCACAGGCCGGGATGGGTCTCCCTGTTGGATTCAGGTGGATTCAGGAGGAGACTCCTCCACTCTTCCCCTCGCTAACACCACGCAAGTCTTCAACCCCCCAAGATGTGGTCCCCGGATGCCAGCGACTCAGGACGAGGTGCAACTCCCTCACTCAGCTCCGCTAACTGGAGGCCTGCAAGCCCTTCCAGTGGCCGGAAGCCCTCGACGGTGGACTTTTGGGTGGAGCTGGCGCTTAGCCCTGTCACACCAGCCCACCGCCGACTCAGGGCGCGGAGTGGGTAGAGAGGAGCTCAGCTGCGTTTCCCGTGTGAAGCAGGTGTAGGTGTTTGTTGTGTAGTGTGTTGGTACAACACAATGTTCTTTCCCTTTCAGATGCCCTGTGCATGGTGTGTTTTGGTGTACGGACATCCTCAGGTAAGTTGGTACAGGAAGTATAAAGGTAAGTGAATCAAGGTAAGTATGTATTGTCGGTTGGACTGTTAGTAAATTGGTGTGGGTGTAGTGTTACATGCTTGCAGGCTGCTTGGGTAGTCACGGTGGTACTTGTCTATTTGGTTTAGTTTGTCTTTAAGGGCTTGGTAGGTTGGTATTTCTAGTTCTTCTGTTCTGTTCATATTGTCTTGGCTCTGTAGCGTAGGCGTATGTTTAGAGGTGTTGTTTTGGTGTGTGTGTGTGTATTTGTTCTGTTGTCATAGTGTACGGGTGTTTCTGGTTGGTGGCGAATCTCAGTGCTTTGTTTTGTACTTTGTAGTTTGCTTATCTGGTGTTTACTCATAGTGTGCGTTGGGATTGGTGGATAGTCAAGTAAAGGGAGGATTAGTGTTTTAACTAAGTGTATTTTTATTTTTTCTGGCATATTATACAGTTTATTATGGTTTCTGCAGTGCTACATCTGCTATATTCTTTCGTTCCTGAATGTGTTTGTAATAACCAGTGGTGGTAATGGTTAGACTTAGACATTTGCCATTATTTTTAAATTCTATTTCTTCGTCGTTGATGTTTAGGGGAAAGATTTTTTTGGCTCCGAGGTGGAGAGGCGTGAATTTATTCACGTTAGTTTTCATTTTTCATTTTCTTTCATAGTTATTAATTACTCTGATTGCTCTCTCTGTTTTTATGTTTAACATATTTTTTTGATCTACCTGGGTATCCGACTATTTGGGTTATGTTATCAGCGAAGCTAATGTTTAAATTTTGGTTAAGGTATTGTATATCATTAGTGTAGATTGTGAAAAGGGTTGGAGAAAGAACACTTCCTTGTGGTACACCACAATTGAGATTAAAAGTTGGTCCGACATAATTATTTATTTTGATGGAGGCTGTGCGGTTTGTTAAGAAATCACATATAAAAAATTTTGTAGTTAGTGGTAGGTGTAACTGAAGTATTTTGTGCATAAGGCCGTGGTGCCAAACCTGGTCAAAAGCTTTAGTTATATCCCTTAAGATAACTTGGCATTGTCCATTGTCGAATTTATATTGTGCTATTTGTTCGGTGATGAGTGCCAGTGCGTGTGTGGTAACCCTTTTGCTACGGAATCGAAACTGGTTGGTATTGTACATATTGTTGTTTTCGAGCGAAAATATCCCTCTTGCAGGGTAAAAAGAAATATCACTGCAGGGCAACACAAAAACTATAATCAATGTAATCCTAACATAAGATATAAAAATAATAAATAAACTCCCCCTAGGGGCACAACAAAACAAACTCATGGGACAGCGAAAAGAGAGAAAGAAAAATACATGATAAATGTAAAATCGGGTTCCCCCCCAAAAAAAAAAAAGAAAGATAAGAGTAATGTGTAGAGACAGGATGAACAGAAGTATGAGAGGTGGAGACTGAAGCATTGGAGAAGGAGAAGAAGAGGTGGTTGAGACCCAAGCCTTCTTCAATCTGTCAACATGGACAACTGAAATATCAAGATTTGCATCATTTTTTTTTTTTTTTTTATTACCAGAAAGGCTTTCTGTAATGAGAAAAGGGCCTGAAAATTTAGGTTCTAATTTAGACTGACGCAGAGGTGAGACCTTATTAAAGACAGTGTCACTAATACCAATGGACACAGGCGTGGCTGTACTGTGTTGCCGACACAGTACGCGCGTGAAGCCTGTAGTTCGAAACGTGCGGATATGACACTGAATGTAGTCATCAGCGGAATACATTGCCACACGTAGAGATACTAGTATGTCATAATGCAGACGTTTTTCTTCACCAAACACAATATAGTGAGGAGTCTATCCTGTAGACGAATTCACAGATTTATTAATGGAAGCAGTTACATGCGGAACCCTATCTTCCCATGACTCATGGAATATACCTGCAACATGCCGAAGGATTTCCAAAATTTTTCTTTTAATCCTTTCCTCAAGTCCATTAAAAGCCGGATGGTGAGCAGTAATAAAGTAATGAGAAATTATGTTCTGCTGGCAAATGGTATTAAGTACCTCATTCTTAAACTGAAGGTGTAATGATTGGACAAACGAGGTGGGACACTAAAGCATGGGCCACAACTGTAGCAGATTTGTTGGGTAAGGAGACAAGAATTACAAAGCGACTGAAATGATCAACGCAGACTAGAACATAAAAAGATTCATGGTGACTGCGAGGTAATTGCAAAAGGTCCATAACAACAGTACCAAAAGGACCAGCAGGAATCGGATATTCAAGCACAGGAGTGGTGTGAGTTAACCTTTAGTTTGTGAACAAGAAAGACATTGCGCTACATGATTTGTGATGTAAAGGTTCATCATAGGCCAGTAATAACGCTTACGAGCCATTGTTAAAAATTCGTCACGGCCTGGATGACCAGTCTGGGGAGCGCCATGAATGAGCTGAAGCACAGATGAAACGAAAGAAATAGGAGTGACAAGTTGCGTCACTGTTTGCTCATAAACTGACACAGTAAGGCATAATATACCATCAACAAGGGAAAACTGAGATAAAGATATATGTAACTTTAGTAAAACAGACTCATCACCCGATTCTAAAGCATTTTTATTTTTTTTGTTTTATCTTTTTTATTATTATTTATGTAGGAGGGACAATGGTCTACAGCAAGAAAAATCCAATAGAAAAAAAAAACACTGAGATGCCACTCCATTAAGAAACCAAAGCGGGAGTAAAAGATTCAAGGATAAGTGTCTTGAAACCTTCCTTTTGAAGGAATTCCATTCATGGGAAGGTGGAAATACAGAAGCAGCCAGGGAGTTCCAGAGTTTACCAGATAAAGGGATGAATGACTGAGAATAACTCTTCTATTAGAGAGGTAGACATAATCGGGGTGAGAGAAAGAAGAAAGTCTTGTGCAGCGAGACCGTGGGAGGAGGGGAGCCATGGAGTTAGCGGTAGAAGACAGCTAGAGATGCAACATTGCGGCGATGAGAGAGAGGCTGAAGATAGTCAGTCAGAGTGGAGTAGTTGATGAGACGAAAAGCTTTTTATTCCACCCTGTCTAGAAGAGCGGTATGAGTGGAGCCCACCCAGACATGTGAAGCATACTCCATACATGGACGGATAAGCCTGGGTGGATGAAAAAAAAACTGGAAGAAACGTCTCAGAACACCTAACTTCGTATAAGCTGTTTTAGCCAGAGATGAGATGTGAAGTTTCCAGTTCAGATTATAAGTAAAGGACAGACCGAGGATGTTCAGTGTAGAAGAGGGGGACATTTGACTGTTATTGAAGAAGAGGGGATAGTCTGGAAGGTTGTTTCGAGTTGAGAGATCCAGGAATTGAGTTTTTGAGGCATTCAACAATACCATGTTTGCTCTGCCCCAAACAGAAAATTTATAAAGATCAGAAGTCAAGCGTTCTGTGGCTTCCCTGCGTGATATGTTTATCTCCTGAAGGGTTGGACGTCTATGAAAAGACGTGGAAAAGTGCAGAGTGGTATCATCAGCGTAGCAGTGCATAGGAAAAGAAGTTTGGTTTAGAAGATCATTCATGAATAATAAGAAGAGAGTGGATGACAGGACAGAACCCTGAGGAACACCACTGTTAATAGATTTAGGAGAAGAACAGTGACCGTCTACCACAGCAGCAATAGAACGGTCAGAGAAGAAACTTGAGATGAAGTTACAGAGAGAAGGATAGAAGCCGTAGGAGGGTAGTTTGAAAATCAAAGCTTTGTGCCAGACTCTATCAAAAGCTTTTGATATGTCTAAGGCAACAGCAAAAGTTTCACCAAAATCTCTAAAAGAGGATGACCAAGACTCAGTAAGGAAAGCCAGATCACCAGTAGAGCGGTCTTGACGGAACCCATACTGACGATCAGATAGAAAGTTGTGAAGTGATAGATGTTTAAGAATCTTCCTATTGAGGATAGATTCAAAAACTTTAGATAGGTAGGAAGTTAAAATAATAGGACGGTAGTTTGAGGGATTAGAACGTCACCCTTTGAGGTTGAATATAGGCAAATTTCCAGCAAGAAGGAAAGGTAGAGGTTGACAGACAGAGCTGAAAGAGTTTGACCAGGCAGGGTGCAAGCACGGAGGCACAGTTTCGGAGTACAATAGGAGGAACCCCATCAGGTCCAAGGAAGAGTTTTTAGCAAAGGTTTGAGCGAAGAGTTCAGCTTTAGAAATAGATGTGATAGCAATGGTGCCATCTGGTTGAAATAAAGGAGGGAAAGAAAAAAAAAGCAAAGTTATTGGAGATATTTTTGGCTAGATGCCAGAAGTCACGAGAGGAGTTAGATCTTGAAAGGTTTTGACACTTTCTGTTAATGAAGGAGTTTTTGGCTGGGTGGAGAACAGACTTGGCAAGGTTCCGGGCAGAAATATAAAGTGCATGAGATTCTGGTGATGGAATTCTCAAGTACCTCTTGTGGGCCACCTCTCTATCATGTATTGCACGAGAACAAGCTGTGTTAAACCAAGGTTTAGAATTAGAAGGTTTAGGACGAGAAAAAGAGTGAGGAATGTACGCCTCCATGCCAGACACTATCACCTCTATTATGCGCTCAGCACACAAAGACGGGTCTCTGACACGGAAGCAGTAGTCATTCCAAGGAAAATCAGCAAAATACCTCCTCAGGTCCTCCCAAACGCCAGAGGCACCTTCGCTTAGGGGGATCCTGAGGAGGGATTGGAGCGATAGAACAAGATACAGATATGAGATTGTGATCGGAGGAGCCCAACGGAGAAGAAAGGGTGACAGCATAAGCAGAAGGATTAGAGGTCAGGAAAAGGTCAAGAATGTTGGGCGAATCTCTAAGACGGTCAGGAATACGAGTAGGGTGTTGCACCAATTGCTCTAGGTCGTGGAGGATAGCAAAGCTGAAGGCTAGTTCACCAAGATGGTCAGTGAAGGGATAGGAAAGCCAAAGCAGGTGGTGAGCATTGAAGTCTCCAAGAATGGAGATCTCTGCAAAAGGGAAGAGGGTCAGAATGTGCTCCACTTTGGAAGTTAAGTTGCCAAGGAATTTCTCATAGTCAGAGGAGTTAGGTGAGAGGTATACAGCACAGATAAATTTAGTTTGAGACTGTCTCTGTAGTCGTAGGCAGATCGTGGAAAACTCGGAAGATTCAAGAGCGTGGGCACAAGAGCAGGTTAAATCATTGCGCACATAAATGCAGCATCCAGCTTTGGATCAAAAATGAGGAAAGAGAAAGTAGGAGGGAACAGAAAAGGGCCTACTGTCAGTTGCCTTAGCCACCTGAGTTTCAGTGAGGAAAAGAAGATGAGGTTTAGAAGAGGAGAGGTGGTGTTCTACAGATTGAAAATTAGATCTTAGATCGCGAATGTTGCAGAAGGTAATGAAGAAAGAGTTGAGGGGGGTGTCAAGACACTTAGGGTCGTCGACAGAAAGGCAGTTCGACCTGGGAACATTTATGGTTCCCTCCCCAGATGGGGACTCCGAGGCTGGTGTAGGAGTCGCCATGATGATTTTAAAATTTTTGAGTGAAGGGTGTGCGTGTTATTAGGGGCTTGTAGTTTTGTGTTTGTGTGTGTGTGTGTGTGTGTGTGTGTGTGTGTGTTTCTAATAATAATAATGATAATAATAATAATAATAATAATAATAATAATAATAATAATAATAATAATAATAATGATTTATTATTGTTATTGTTATTATTATTATTATCATAATTATTATTATTATTATTATTATTATTATTATTATTATTATTATTATTATTATTATTATCAGTTCTTTGTTATTATTACCACTTTTCTTTATTTTTATTAATATTTTCATTAATATTATTACGCTCTCTCTCTCTCTCTCTCTCTCTCTCTCTCTCTCTCTCTCTCTCTCTCTCTCTCTCTCTCTCTCTCTCTCTCTCTCTCTCTCTCTCTCTCTGTCCCACTTGCATTTTTCTACACTCCCCACTTCCCATCGCTTCCCATTCCCTTCCTTCTTCCTCCATTGGTGAACTGATCTTCCTCTAGAGAGAGAGAGAGAGAGAGAGAGAGAGAGAGAGAGAGAGAGAGAGAGAGAGAGAGAGAGAGAGAGAGAGAGAGAGAGATTTTTTACCTGAGGCTTAACATCCCTTTACTGTCAAAATAGTTCGTTATTTGCAACTTATTTCACGCGCTTTCTTTACCATGTTAGAGTTTTCCTGATAGTGCATAAATTGTAAAATTGTATTAGAGGGTAATAATGTTTAATCTAGTATAAAACTAAGTATCAGTTGTTAAAATAAAAATAGGGAGTTGACGTAAGCGGCTTCGCAAGGCTTTTGTTATTTTGACATGGCAAGCTGAGGAACAAAGTTCACGTCTTGTTCCGAACACACCCTCAGTAGTCGCCCAGTAGTCGTCAATGAGCCGCTACCAGACCAACAGTCCTATTAAGACGCATTCTCGCCACTCTACCTGTTGCCTGTAGTTAAATTCACTAAGCTGAAAAGAATTTACAATCCCGCATCAGTTGGATACCGCAAGGAAGCTACCTTAGCTACGAAACACGGCTAGTCCAGTTGGTTTGTAAACTCAGAAATTATAACTCACCCATAGCAGCCACCATCATTCCCGGCCATATAAAACACAACTAAGTTATCAGTTATTTTTATTTATATTTAGCGATGCTTTCTGCGTTAATGTGTTAGCTGGCAGATAATTGGGTGAGTAAAACAGTCAAATTGTTCCCACAACAATAATAATAATGATAATATTGATAATAATAATAATAATAATAATAATAATAATAATAATAATAATAATAATAATAATGATAATAATGATAATAATGATAATAATAATAATAATAATAACAATAATAATAATAATAATAATAATAATAATAATAATAATAATAATAATAATAATAATAATAATAATAATTATTATTATTATTATTATTATTATTATTATTATTATTATTATTATTATTATTATTATTATTACTATTATTATCATTATTATCATTACTATTATTACTATTACTACTACTACTACTACTGCTGCTATACTAGTTTTCTTTTCTTTCCTTTTGAAATTCCTTGCCACTCTTACATTAAAGAAAGAAAAAATAAATAAGTAGAGTATAAAGGTAGAGAAAATTTGCACGTACTTTATACTGTTACATTGCTCGTCAGGGGTGTAAAGAGGTGTGTTATGAAGGTAGGTCGAGTGGTCAGTTGTGGGGCGTGGTTATCTTCGGAACGGACTCAGCAGTCAGATTATTAGGGTTGAATCATTAGGGAGTTTTAAAAGAAAATTAGGCAGATTTATGGATGGGAATGATAGGTGGATATAGGTAGTTGTGTTTCATACAGGGACTGCCACGTGTAGGCCTGATGGCGTCTTACAGTTTCCCTTACGTTCTTATGTTCTTATGATTTTGAGGTCTGCCCAAAGCTGGCTATTTTTCAACCCATCACATAAAATTTTTCATATTTTTATGATATTATATCTCGCTCACCTTTTATAAATATGGTTATTTTAAACTCTGTAAAGGCGTCGCTCTAAAAATTTGTCTGCGTCACCACCGATTCAGCTAATAAAGTTAGCACCAAGAGGATGCAGTTGTTGTAATAAATCATTACCTGTCGCCTGGTCTCGCACAGCCATGATTTGTGACGCCATGACGTGACACGCGACGCCCCGAGCAGGACCCATAGTCTGAAACGCTTTGCTTTTTCACCGCAACTATTTTCAAAGGCCACAGAGATGAGTAGAAGGATTCTCAAGAGTGTTTCTTTTGTTAAACATACAGAATTCTTGTTAAACTGTTAACACAACTTTATATATATATATATATATATATATATATATATATATATATATATATATATATATATATATATATATATATATATATATATATATATATATATATATATATATATATATATATATATATATATATATATATATATATATATACACACATACACGTAAAACCCGTATCAATTAAAGTAAATGCTTCTGAAATTAGTCGAGGTGCGACAGAGAAGTGTTTTATACTATGGTGGTATTTTATTTTTTTCAAAGTCACGCAGCCGAGCAGTTATGACGCAACGAGCCGAGGTGTGACCACTGCATGAGTTGTGACTGCCACAGGTGTGCTAGTCATCTGGTCAAATCTATTCAGTATTTGAAAAAAAAAATGTCCTTACACGAATTAATCATGAAATTGACCTTGAAAACTCCAATAAGTTCCATTGCATTATTTCAAACTATAGAAACAGTTAAGAAAATACACTCCATCCCCACACCTTCTTGACCATTCACTATATGTGTGTACGTGTAGGTAACAGACACTGCGAAGAATCATTATAACCGTGAATAAATTCTGTCTCTTCAGGAAAGCCTCACATCAAATTAAATTATACATATATATATATATATATATATATATATATATATATATATATATATATATATATATATATATATATATATATATATATATATATATATATATATATATATATATATATATATATATATATATATATATATATATATATATTGTGTTTATTGGTTTTTCCATTGTGCTCTCTCTTTCTCCTGTGTGTTACACAATTAGCCACGGCTATACAAGCAGGTTTAAGCACATACATCTAAATTTACGGTCTTTTGCCTGTGTTTTGTATTTTTTATACAACACATTTTTTTTGTCGTTTATCAATTCAATTTTGTAGTTGCCGTATGTCTATTTTGCCTGTCTGATCCGTGTGCTGTGTATGTGTTCTGGTGTTTCCCGAGCCTGTGCCTTTGTCAACCCCTGGTTACCCATGACTTCTCTATGACAGTCAATACCTTACACCAGCCCCTAGCTATGTCTGTTATTGCTGAAGTTGATGCAACATTCCTGTTTTTGCCCCATCTGCATACTATTCCTGCTGCCACCCCGTGCATATACCTTATTTAGTTGGGTTATGAGTTTTGCTTATTTATTGAGGCTGAGAGAGCCTAACATTTTTTTTTACCATTTTTATTTATTTATTTATTTATTAATTTATTTTTTGTACTTATGTACATTTGTGTGTGTGTGTGTGTGTGTGTGTGTGTGTGTGTGTGTGTGTGTGTGTGTGTGTGTGTGTGTGTGTGTGTGTGTGTGTGTGTGTGTGTGTGTGTGTGTGTGTGTGTGTGTGTGTGTGCATTTGTAAATATTTATCATCAGTTCATTTTGTACAGCAAACAAGTATTTGCTTACTTTTTATTATATTTTGCTAGCACTTGCTTAGATTTTCTAGTTACTTTCTTACATTTGACTATAAGGCACATTATTGTTCTGCTTATATTATTATTGCTATATACGAGTACATTAAATTTTAACTGTTGCTGATATATTATATAATTTATATTTTGTGTATTTGTGTCTATTTTTTTGCGTACATTTATATGTCTTATGTGTATTTTTTTTTTTTTTTTGGGGGGGAAGGGGTAAATTGTTTTGAGAAATAGCAATTCTACAGTGTCTAATAATCATAGCACTGCTTCTGCTGTACCTACTGCTACTGCTTCTGCTGTTGCCACTACGGCTCCTCGTCCCTCCGCTATTAAACTCGTACACCAGGACCTTTCCATTAAAAAAAAAATATATATATATATATATATATATATATATATATATATATATATATATATATATATATATATATATATATATATATATATATATATATATATATATATATATATATATATATATGTATATATATATATATATATATATATATATGTATATATATATATATATATATATATATATATATATATATATATATATATATATATATATATATATATATATATATATATATATATATATATATATATATATATATATATATATATATATATATATATATATATATATACAATATGGTTTAGTATTCCAAGTATATCATCCAGTATATATATATATATATATATATATATATATATATATATATATATATATATATATATATATATATATATATATATATATATATATATATATATATATATATATATATATATATATATATATATATATATGTATATATATATATATATATATATATATATATATATATATATATATATATATATATATATATATATATATATATATATATATATATATATGTATATATATATATATATATATATATATATATATATATGTGGAGAATAGTTGGAATACTAAACCATATATATATATATATATATATATATATATATATATATATATATATATATATATATATATATATATATATATATATATATATATATATATATATATATATATATATATATATATATATATATATATATATATATATGTATATATATATGGAGAATAGTTGGAATACTAAACCATATATATATTTATCTTTCATGTTTACATGTATGATTGCAAATGAGAAGGCATCAGGGGTATCGTAGGTATCAGTGCTCGCTGTCAGTCTCAATGTCGCTGTAACTGTTTCTCTTGATTTGGGGGCAACTTTGGTTCTTCTGAATTATAGGGATCATTAATTCCCTATTGGACGCATCCTTAGTTTTCTTGAATGGGAGGGATATTTTTTCTTCTCTTGAGTCATAGATATTATTGGTTCTCTTTAATGGGATCAGTGGTTCTCCTCGGTTACAGGGTTCACTGTTTCTCTTCAATTAGAAATGTCACTCTCCCTCTTACTTATTCTCGTCACTTATCATCATCTTCAGGTTCAGACTCATTAGATTTAAAATCATCTTCCTCAGAATCATTGTCCACATTTGAATCTGGGTCGGCTCTCGTCATGCATGAGTCATCATAACCATCATCAGTTACTAGAATCATCAGAAGTTGAATCATCATCAGAATCAGAATCAGAGGCGTCCCTCATCATGCGTGAATCATTAGAAACACTAGAACCAGAATCAGAATCAGAGTCATCCCTCATCATGCGTGAGTAAGAACCAGAATTACTAGAATCATCAGACTCATTAGAAGATGAAGCAGAATCAGAAGCAGAGGCGTCCCTCATCATGCGTGAATCATTAGAAACACTAGAATCAGAATCAGAATCAGAGTCATCCCTCATCATACGTGAGTTAGAACCAGAATTACTAGAATCATCAGACTCATTAGAAGATGAAGCAGAATCAGAAGCAGAGGCGTCCCTCATCATGCGTGAATCATTAGAAACACTAGAATCAGAATCAGAATCAGAGTCATCCCTCATCATACGTGAGTTAGAACCAGAATTACTAGAATCATCAGACTCATTAGAAGATGAAGCAGAATCAGAAGCAGAAGCATCCCTCATCATGCGTGAATCATTAGAAACACTAGAATCAGAATCAGAATCAGAGTCATCCCTCATCATACGTGAGTAAGAACCAGAATTACTAGAATCATCAGACTCATTAGAAGATGAAGCAGAATCAGAAACAGAGGCGTCCCTCATCATTCGTGAATCATTAGATGAATCAGAAGTAGAGTCGTCCCTCATCATGCGTGAAGAAGAATTACTAGAATCATCAGACTCTTCAGAAGATGAAGCTGAATCAGAAGCAGAGGCGTCCCTCATCATACGTGAATCACCATCATCATCAGTGGCCTTAAGGCGTGGAGAGATTCCCCGGTCAACAGCCACATCCCTGCAGAAGTGAACGCCGGTCAGAGATGGAGGAGTGGAGAGGACAGGGCGGGGGGAAAGTTGGTAATGGTTGAGGGAAGTGTGAAAACATATGTGAAGGGAAGTGTGGAGGCATAGGTGAAGGAAAGTGAGGAGGAAAGAGAGAGAAAGTGGAGGAGAGTGGAAAAAAGAGCAGGTAGAAGTAGGTAAACAGAAGTCACTTATACACAAGTGCACCTATACACAAGCGTGTATAGGTGCAGGAAAGCGGAGGCATAAGTAGAGAAAAATGGAGAGAAGTGTATAAGCAAGCGTGTGGGAAACTGGTGGAAAGTTAAAGTATGAGTAGAGGAAAGTGGAGAGGCAGAGAGAGATGCAGGAAAAAGGAGAGAAGCGTGGAGATAAGTGAAGAAACTGAGCTGCAAGGACAGGGACACAAAAGTGGAGACAAAAATAAAGGAAGAGTGATGGAGAAACTAAGGAAAGCAAAAAAAAAAAAAAGTTAGATAAAAAAGACAGGGAAAAACAGAAATAACTTGAGCCTTCCATCACCTGAATATCAAGCGATTTAAATTTCTGGCCGATTAATTGCAGGTCTGTTCTCCAAAAACTCCTTCATTAATAGAACGTACAAAAATCTTTCAAAATCTAACTTCCTTCGTGACTTCTGTCACTTATCAAAAAAACATCTCCAATAATTTTGTTTTTTGATCTTTCCCTTCTTTATTTCAACCTGATAGCACCACTGCCATCTCATCTCTTTCTAAAGCTCAACTCTTTGCTAAGACGTTTGCTAAAACTCTACCTTGGATGATTCAAGACTTCTTTCTCCCTCTCCTCGAACCTTTGAATACTTCATGTTGCCCATTAAAATCCTTTCCAATGATGTTTTCCATGGACTCGCTTTTTTAAACCCTCGGAAGGCTTATGGACCTAATGAAATCCAAAACTCTGCCTCCGTGCTTGCACTTTGGCTAGTCACACTCTGTGTATCAACATCTACCTTTCTTTCTTGCTGTAATATTGCTTACAATCAGCCTGTTACTAAAAAGGGTGACCGTTCAAATCCCTTAAACTACCGTTCTATTTAATTCCCTACCTATCTGAAGCTTTTAATCTATTCTCAACAGAAAGGTTTTGATATAGTCTGGCACAAAGCTTCGATTTCCAAACTACCCTCCTGTAGCTTCTCTCTTTCTCTCTGTAACTTTATCTCAAGTTTCCTTTGTGACCGTTCTATTGCTGTTGTGATAGACGATCATTGTTCTCCTAAATCTATTAACAGTGGTGTTCCTCAGGGTTCTATCCTGTCACCGATTCTCTTCCTATCATCCATCAGTGATCTAAACCAAGAAGAGTGATCTAGACTTGTTGTCCTATCCTCCCCTACGCTAATAATACCATCCTGTACTTTCCCAGGTCTTTTCATAGACGTCCAACCCTTCAGGAAGTAAACAGTTCATACAGGGAAGCCAATTTCTGATCGAGGCAGAGCAAACTTAGTATTGTTCAATGCCTCAAAAACTCAATTCCTCCATCTATCAACTCGACACAACCTTCCATTCAACTATCCCCTCTTCTTCAATGACACTTAACTGTTCCTCTCTTCTCCACTGAACTTCCTCGGTCTGTCTTTTACTTACAATCTAAATAGGAAACTTCACATCTCAGCTCTGGCAAAAAACAGCTTCTCTAAAGTTAAGTGTTCTGAGCCGTCTCCACCAGTTTTTCTCATCCCAGGAGCTTCTAACTCTGTACAGGAGCCTTATCCGCCCATGTATAGAGTATGCTTCACATGTATGTGGATATGGGTTTCCACTAATACCGCTATTTTTATACAGAGTGTAATCAAAAGCTTTTCGTTTTATCGACTCCTCTCCTCTAACGGACTGTCTTCAACGTCTTTCTCATCGCCGTAATGTTGCATCTCTTGCTATATTCTTCCGCTATTTTCATGCTAACTGCTTTTCTGATCTTGCTAACTGCATGCTAACTCCTCCTGTGGCCTCGTTCCACAAGACTTTCTTCTTTTTCTCATCCCTATTGTGTCCGCCTTTCTAATAGAAAAGTTAACCAATATTCTCAACCATTCATTTCTTTCTGTGGTAAACTCTGGGACTCCCTACCTGCTTCTGTATCCTCTCTTCAAGAGGATGATTCTTTTGACATTTTTTTGACTTTTTTTTCTGGACGGAATGGGATTTTATTTCCTCTTTGTGTTCATCTTGGCCAGTGACCCTCTAACGTAAAAAAAAAAAAAATCGAAAGAGACTCCCAAAAAGGGGAAAGATAAATACGGATAAGCACAAAAATGCAGAGATAAAGACAAAGAAAAGAATAAGAGACAATAATCGAGATAAGAGAACCACAAAATATTATTTAGTGTGACAACACCATTTTAAGACCCACACTAAAGACCTTGAAGTGAATGGAGAGTAAAGCCATTAGTAAGATTAAAAACTTGCTTTTCTTCTGTTGTCATACTTTGCAATAATTTCAACACCAGCTCCTCCAAAATCCAAGAAGTCAATGGAGAGAAATGCCATTAGTAAGAATAAATATTAACTTTATATGTATGCAGCTTTGCTAACATTCAAAGCACTGTACAAAAATACATGCAAGGACACAGAATTGAAGATTAATTTTGTCTCCTAAGTTAGAGTGCACAATGACACATTTTAGACACTGAAATAGCAAGATAGGTGTATTAATAAAGTTGTAGGTGAATGCCATCCCGTGTGGGATTGCCGGCCTGTTATATAGATGGATTATAGGCTAGGAAAATAAATGCCCAGTAAAATGATAATGGTGGAGGAGGCGGTGGTGTCTTACCCAGCAAGAAGGCCAAGGGAGAGTGGGGATTGGGCAGCAGGAAGATGGAAGGATAATGCTGCTCTCGCCACACACAACAGGCCAACGAAGGCGACCAAGAACCTGCAGGAGAAGAGCTGAGGTACAGTCGCGGTCATGGGGACTGAAGGCTGCATTATTGTACTCCAGCAGCCCACAGTGGTGTACTTGACCTACGAACATAATCTATTACAATGTTGCTGTTGAAAGTGAAAAATAGTCGGATGGCAAGACTTTACTAAAAAATAAATGCTTTAGACACTTACAATGGGTGCCATACACAGTATAATACATTGCAAATATATACTATTAGGAAATCTATGAGAGAGAAAAAAAAAAAATATATATATATATATATATATATATATATATATATATATATATATATATATATATATATATATATATATATATATATATATATATATATATATATATATATATATAATTTCGTTATTACCCAAGTGACGAGTTTATCACATCCCAAAGTAGAACTGGTAATAAAAATTAGAATTCGTCATATGCACTATACACATTTTTGTTTTTATTTGTTTTTTACATAGAGTTTATTTTATTTTATTTTTTTTATTATTTATTTATTTTTTGTTTATGTTAATGCGGCTGTAAATGCAGATGTTCATTAGTGGTAATGTGATTAGTGCTAGTGTGTGTGTGTGTGTGTGTGTGTGTGTGTGTCATTGTGATTTGTGACTGTGAGTTAATGTGTGTAAGTCAGTCATAGTAAGTGTTTATGTGTACCAGTGTAAGTGTGAATGAGTGTTAGTGAGATTGTGTTAGGATGATGTTGATATAAATGTTGTTGTTGATGTTAGTGTAAGTGTTAATATTCGTGTAATTATTGAGGTTATTGTTAGTGTTAGTCTAAGTGTAAGATAACATTGTTGCTAATATGAATCTTAACATCATGGGAAATGTTTACGAGTGGTCAGAAGCAGTGGGCGTGAGTGTGGCGTTGTAAGAATACCTGGAGCAGTAAAGCAAGTGTCATCCTCATAAGTCTGTAATTTATCTGATTCACGTTGCCCACTTCACAACTACATTTTTTAGCCTTTTCCATCTGTTGATTTTGAAGAAAATACATATAATGAAGGCTTTCATTCTGCTTATCCTTCTTTTTTTTAAAGTTTTATTTAACACAAAAAAAAAAAAAAAAATACGTAGAACTTCACATCTGAATTTATTCATTACTTGGTTTTAGAAATATATATATATATATATATATATATATATATATATATATATATATATATATATATATATATATATATATATATATATATATATATATATATATATATATATATATATATATATATATAGCTTCAGAAAAGTTGAGAAGAGAAAGATATTCATCGATCCATCCTATTAATTTCCAATGTGTCCTATTATTACAGGTTCCTGCAGTTTCCTTTATTTTCTTATGTTCTTATGTATTCTTCCACGTAAAAAAAGTGAATGAAGTTGGCACGGAATCAGACAAGGGATCAGAGATTCATGGTTTCTGGTTAAGGATAAATTAAACAAAATAAGGAGAAAGTAGTGTAATGAGTTGAACTGCAAATTCTCTGAGCCTTCATTTAACATGATCTTTTATGTAATCCCTTAAATAGACGAACTGAATGTAAGAGGCCTTACGCATTACCTTAGTGTAGGTAATTGATGAATTTTTTAATCTCACACTGCTTGTCCTAAGTACTTAACCATCACTAAGAATGAAATCAGCACTGCTTCTATGAAGCTTAAACTTTGAGCTTAATGCTTTGAGAATGGGAAAAAAAAAAAAATGAACAAGAAACAACAGACTCCCAGATCAGTATCAGCCATAGGTAAAAGGAATAAAAAAGTGGTAAACGGTAGAGTCAGAACACCAACTCTCACTTCCAGAAGAGTCCAATCACCAGATCACCAGCATTATAAACACTCCTTGACCTAAGTTAAACTATATTTAAGTCCACCTGATAACCACACCTATTCTTTGTGCCAATATAAGCAAAGTTAGATGTGTGGTGAGTGGCGTTATACTTAGAAATGTCTTCACATTCGGTTGGCGAATTTTAAGGTGATCTGGGACAGGTGTTGCAAGTGACATCTCTTCATAAGGCTGCTTTATACGCATGAACAAATCTCTTTCAAACAGAATCATCCGAATGAATGTTAAATGTATGATCGTATACACTAAACAATAACCATATTCCGGAACTCAAGGAGTAAAAAGGTGATAGGAGTAACCAGCACACCCTTAGATGTGTTACGCTCTCCCTGAGACAGAGAGGACGAAGGTATGCTTGTCTGTGTGAGGAGTGCACCTCAGACTCACCTCATTCCGCAGATGTTGGTGAGCACGCTGCAAGCGAATGAAGTGACATTTTCCTAGGGTGTTAATTATATACTACTCGTGTGTGTGTGTGTGTGTGTGTGTGTGTTATAAGCTATCGCAACATGTGCAATAGTCCAGTTTGTTATTATGACACACACACACACACACACACACACACACACACAGACACACGTAATTTTTCACCAAGCAGCAAGCAGCTTGTAACCTTGAACAAGAGGGTTAGGGGTGTATGACGTATGAAGGGCCTTGCAGCAACACTGAGATCACACTGCTGGAAGTCTCAACCTTCATTCAGGGAGTCCTGCTGTGTTGTTGGTGATCGCAGGATTAGCAAGTGATCCTCTAGACACATACACAGATAGATAGATAGATATTTTAGCGATGTGAAATTAATGTTATATGTATAAATTCATACCTACAACACATACTGATAGTGACAGAGAAAAGAAAAAAAAATATAAAAAAAAAATAGTAAAAGAAACGTTTCAAAACGTCAGCCTCCATTAGAACTTATCAAAACAATAGAAAAAAAAATGTAACTAAATGACATATTTTACAACTAAAACCTAGTAAAATCAAGAATTAAAACCAAAAATACATAAAAGTCCCCTTCCACTAACTTTATGTACAACCTAAAACAAGTACATAAAATAAAAAATAAAAAAAAACTCAATAAAACCAAGTATGAAAACACGCTATTAAATTGGACTTATACAAACACACCATCTACCGTTAGAAGAGCGACAAAATTTTGTATAGGACCTCACAGCAACTATGCACATCAAATGACATCACCTGGTTTAAAAAGGTAAATCCATACAGGTCACAGAAGTATTACCAGCGAGGATATTACTCCAGTAGGTACCACTCCTCTGCATAGCACCGCACCCACATAGCAGCTCCTCTAAGAATATCCCTCCAATCTCCCACTGTTCCACCGTCCGTCTTCACTGCCAAATGTGGCTATTGACGCGGAGCCGCATGAATGCGATGCGGTGAAGCTCATTCTTATCCTCCTGATGTGTACATGCCACGAGTACTGAGATCTGAGTTTAACAAAACATATGTTATTAATCAGGACGAGACAAAAGATTGCAGCGTGTTGGTAGTGGTGATGCTCAAGCCTAAGAGCTGCTTCAGATCCCCAGTTATATAGCTTGGTACTGACTTAAGGTCACTCCCAAGCCAGGACTCACATCTATACAGTATGGACGGCAATAGTGCCTTGTCATTCACACTTCGCTTAATGTAAAAAGGAATGTTTTTAACATAGGATATAAAATTGAGGAGATGGCACATCTTTTTGGCTTTATGTAATCTAACATCACCAGACATAGGTTTCTAATCCGTAATTACACTACCCAATTACTCGTAAGTGTACTTTGCACACCGACCATTTTTAATATTTTCCACTTGCATGTCGGCCTTATCTTCTTGGGATCCATTAATTACAAAAGCCTTCGTCTTCTTTTCATTAATCCGTATGCTATACTCCACAAAAGCGCATTACAAATTCATCTTTCTTTAACATTCTGCAACGTGTCGCAACAAACAGCACTGCGTCGTCCCTCAGCACTAGAATGTGCAGCCACAATAAGAAACCGTCATGCTTACATCCATCTTCCACACACACACACACACACACACACACACACACACACACACACACACACACACGCATAAACGAAGAGAGAGAGAGAGAGAGAGAGAGAGAGAGAGAGAGAGAGAGAGAGAGAGAGAGAGAGAGAGAGAGAGAGAGAGAGAGAACATAAGAACATAAGAAATAAAGGAAGCTGCACGTGGCTTACACGAAGGCTTACACGTGGCAGTCCCTGTAAGAAATATACCTATTTCCACCTATCATCCCCATCCATAAACCCGTGTAATCTTCTCTTAAAGCTCCCTAATGTCCTAACACTTACAATATGATTACCGAGTCCATTCCACTCATCTACCACTCTATTTGAGAACCAATTTCTTCCTATCTCTTTCTTAAACCTGAATTTTTCAAGCTTGAACCCGTTATATCTTGTTCTATCCTGGTTGCTGATCCTAAAAATTTTGCTTCAATCCCCCTTGTCTACCTTTAATTCTTAATTGCTTTTATGAATTAAAGGTAGCCAGAAAGGCAAAGATGGACTTCTGCTACTACTATAACTTCCATCACCATCACTATCATCAGTATTATCACTGTGTATAGGAGTAAACACTGACAAAGTTAATGTATTTCTCTCTAAACTTATATCAGACTGCACATTGGACTGCATCACAAAGGAAGGCGTATATGGAGCAAGTAATGAAGATCACCAGATGAACGTGTATGAAGAGCGTATAGGTTTATGATACACGCTGTGTGTGGGCGTGTTTGTGTGTGTGTGTGTGTGTGTGTGTGTGTATTTACATAGTTGTAATTTATAGGGTCTGAGCTATGCTCGTGTGGTCCCGTCTCCATATCTACACGTGTGTGTGTGTGTGTGTGTGTGTGTGTGTTTACTTATTTGTCTTTACTTATTTGCGTATGCTTTTTAGAGTGTTGAGTCAAGCTTGTTATATTTTTTTTTTTTTATCTTTCTTTCTTTCTTTATTTATTTATTTATTCTTATAAAACCAAATCAAGTTTTCCTTCAATCTATATACATTCCTTATACGAGCTCACACACACACACACACACACACACACACACACACACACACACACACACACACACACACACACACAATGCCAGCGCTCTGATTTTCCGCTTTCATTAATGTATTACTGCTCTATCCCCCCCTTTCTCTCTCTCTCTCTCTCTCTCTCTCTCTCTCTCTGCCTGATGAACTTGTTAAGTTTTTACAGTAAAATGTACGAAGCAGTAAATAATGGTGATAATTATGAAATCTTGTATCTGGACTTTAGTAAAGCATTTGACAAGGTACCCCTTCAAAGGCTCCTGAGAAAGGTTAGGGCACACGAAATATATAGGAAAGTGTTAGGCTGGATAAGGTCATGGCTAAGCAACATGCGACAAATGGTTGTAATAAACGGCTCTAAATCCGAGTGGGGTCACGTAATTAGTGTGGTGCCACAGGGATCAGTATTAGGGCCATTGTTGTTTTTTTTTAATATATATCAATAAACTGCATAGTGGAATTAGTAGTGATGTTAGTAAATTTGTGGATGAAACAAAGATAGGTAGATTAATTAGGTCAGAATAGGATGCAATCGCCTAGCAGGCAGATTTAGATAGTATGAATGAATGGACGGACAGATGGCAAATGCAGTTTAATATCAACAAATGCAAAGTACTTAGCGTAGGTAGAGGAAACCCACACAGTAAGTACACATTAAACAGCGAAACACTGGTAGGTACAGGGTACGAGAAAGATTTAGGAATTATAGTTACCTCTGAACTCTAGGAAAATAATGAATAGAGGCCAGAAGCAGGGCAAATAGGGTATTAGGATTATTTTTCAGGAGTGTTAAAAGTAGAAGGCCCGAAGTAATAAAGTTATATTTGGCGCTGGTCAGACCTCATCTACATTACGCTGTGCAGTTCTGGTCATCATATTACAAGAAGGATATAGTTCTATTAGAATCAGTACAAAGAAGAATGACTAAAGGAATACAGGGAATGAAAAGTATTCCTTACGAGGTGACATTGAAGCTGTTATATCTACATTTTTTTTTTTTTTTGAGAAACAGTTTAAGAGGGGACCTGATAGAAGTCTTTAAGCGGTATAAGGGTTATGATAAGGGGAACGTAAGTAAAATTCTTAGGATCAGCACCCAGGATAGAACAAGAAATAACCGGTTCAAGCTTGAAAAAAATTGAGGTTTAAAAAAGAAATATGAAGAAATTGGTTCTCAAATAGAGTGGTAGATAAATGGAACGGAGTCAGTAATCAAGTTGTTAGTGCTAAGACATTAAGGAGCTTTAAGAGAAAATTAGAAGGATTTATGGATGGGGATGATAGGTGGATATAGGTATGTACATTTACTACAGGGCTTGCCACGTGTAAGCCTGATGGCTTCTTGCAGCTTCCCTTATTTCTTGTGTTATGTTCTTATGTAAGTAGTAATATTAGTAGTAGTTTAAAGACAACTACCTTCCTCCACACAAAACTACAAGCACCTAATAACACACACACCGTTCACTCAAAATTTCAAAATTCATGGAGACTCCTACACCAGCTTCGAAATCCCCATATGGGGAGTGGACCATAAATGCCCTCAAGTCGGAGTGTCTTTCTGACGACGACCCTAAGTGTCTTGACACCCCCCTCATTTTTTTCTTCATTAACTTCTGCAACATTTGTGGTCTAAGATCCAAATTTCAATCTGTAAAACACCACCTCTCCTCTTCCAAACCTCATCTTCTTTTCCTCACTGAAACTCAGGTGTCTAAGACAACTAACAGTAGCCCCTATTCTGTTCCCTCCTACTTTCTCTATCCTCATTTTTTATCCAAATCTGGATGTTGCGTTTATGTGCGGAACGATTTAACCTGCTCTCGAGCCCACGCTCTTGAATCATCCGAGTATTCCACCATATGGCTACGACCACAGAGTCACTCTCAAACTAAATTTATCTATGCTGTATATCTCTCACGTAACTCCTCTGACTATAAGAAATTCTTTCACTACTTAACTTCCAAAGTGGAGCAAATTCTGACTCTCTTCTCTTTTGCAGAAATCTCCATTCTTGGAGACTTCAATGCTCCCCACCAGCTTTGGCTTTCCTCTCCCTTCACCGATCATCCTAGTGAAATAGCCTTCAACTTTGCTATCCTCCACAACTTGGAGCAATTGGTGCAACACCCTACTCGTATTCCTGACCGTCTTGGAGATACGCCCAACATTCCTGACCTTTTCCTGGCCCCTAATCCATCTACTTATGCTGTCAACCTCTTTTCCCCGATGGGCTCCTCCGACCACAATCTCATATCTGTACCTTGTCCTATCGCTCCAATCCCTCCTGAGGATCTCCCTAAATGAAAGTGCCTCTGGCGTTAATCCTCTGCACGTTGGGGGGACCTGAAGAGGTATTTTGCTGATTTTGCTTTGAAAGAATACTGCTTCCGTGTCAGACTCTCGTCTTTCTGTCCTGAGCACATAACAGACGTGACAGTGTCTGGCATGGAGACGTACATTCCTCACTCTTTTTCTCTACCTAAACCTTTCAAACCTTGGTTCAAACACAGGAGGAAGCAGTAGACACCTACCGAAACGATAATTACTCCCAGTGAGGTCTAAAGCACTGTTCAGGGGGTGCTGTGAACTTATCATTAAACCCAGCTGTGACCTCACTGAACGTTTCCCTTTGTGTCTCACAACACAAGGGGGCAGTCACAGCCTGCCCTCTGAAGACAACTCTCTTCCTCCTCACAAAACTACAAGCACCTAATAACACACACACACCCTTCACCCAAAAATTTTAAAATCAGCATGGCGACTCCTACACCAGCCTTGGAGTCCCCATCTGGGGAGGGGACCATAAATGTCCCCAGGTCGGACTGCCTTTCTGTCGACGACCCTAAGTGTCTTGACATCCCCCTCAACTTTTTCCTCATTAACTTCTCCAGCATTCGCGGTCTATGATCTAATTTCCAATCTGTTGAACACCACCTCTCTTCTTCTAAACCTCATCTTCTTTTCCTCACTGAAACTCAGGTGTCTGAGGCAACTGACAGTAGCCCCTTTTCTTTTCCCTCCTACTTTCTCTATCCTCATTTTCGATCCAAAGCTGGATGCTGCGTTTATGTGCGCAATGACTTAACCTGCTCTCGTGCCCACGCACTTGAATCTTCCGAGTTTTCCACCATATGGCTACGACTACAGATTCACTCTCGTACTAAATTTATCTGTGCTGTATACCTCTCTCCTAACTCCTCTGACTATAAGAAATTCTTTGACTACTCAACTTCCAAACTGGAGCACATTCTGACCCTCTTCCCTTTTGGAGAGATCTCCATTCTTGGAGACTTCAATGTTCACCACCAGCTTTGGCTTTCCTCTCCCTTCAATGACCATCCTGGTGAACTATCTTACAACTTTGCTATCCTCCATGACCTAGAGCAATTGGTGCAAAACCCTACTCGTATTCCTGACAGTCTTGGAGATACGCCCAATATTCTTGACCTTTTCCTGACCTCTAATCCTTCTGCTTATGCTGTCACCCTTTCTTCTCCGTTGGGCTCCTCCGATCACAATCTCATATCTTTATCTTGTCCTATCACTCCAATCCCTCCTCAGGATCCCCCTAAGGGAAGGTGCCTCTGGCGTTTTGCCTCTGCTAGTTAGGGGGACCTGAGGAGGTATTTTGCTGATTTTCCTTGGAATGACTAATGCTTTCGAGTCAGAGACCCGTCTTTGTGTGCTAAGCGCATAACAGAGGTGATAGTATCTGGCATGGAGGCGTACATTCCTCATTCTTTTTCTCGTCCTAAACCTTCTAAACCTTGGTTTAACACAGCTTGTTCTCGTGTTATACATGACAGAGAGGTGGCCCAAAAAGGTACTTAAGCCTTCCATCACCAGAATCTCATGCACTTTATATTTCTGCCCGGAACCATGCCAAGTCTGTTCTCCAACTAGCCAAAAACTCCTTCATTAACAGAAAATGTCAAAACCTTTCAAGATCTAACTCCCCTCGTGATTTCTGGCATCTAGCCAAAAATATCTCCAATAACTTTGCTTCTTCTTCTTTCCCTCCTTTACTTCAACCAGATGGCACCACTGCTATCACATATATTTCTAAAGCTGAACTCTTTGCTCAAACCTTTGCTAAAAACTCTACCTTGGACGATTCTGGGCTTGTTCATCCCTCTCCTCCGCCCTCTGACTACTTCATGCCACCTATTAAAATTCTTCGCAATGATGTTTTCCATGCCCTCGCTGGCCTAAACCCTCGGAAGGCCAGGAAGGATGGGGTCCTTCCTATTATTCTCCGAAACTGTGCCTCCGTGCTTGCACCTTGCCTAGTCAAACTCTTTCAGCTCTGTCTGTCAACATCTACCTTTCCTTCTTGCTGGAAGTTTGCCTACATTCAACCTGTTCCTAAAAAGGTTGACCGTTCTAATCCCTCAAACTACCGTCATATTTTTTTTTTTTTATGTAGGAAGGACACTGGCCACGGGCAACAAAAATCTAATAAAAAAATGCCCACTGAAATGCCAGTCCCATAAAAGGGTCAAAGCAGTGGTCAAAAATTGATGGATAAGTGTCTTGAAACCTCCCTCTTGAAGGAATTCAAGTCATAGGAAGGTGGAAATACGGAAGCAGGCAGGGAGTTCCAGAGTTTACCAGAGAAAGGGATGAATGATTGAGAATACTGGTTAACTCTTGCGTTAGAGAGGTGGACAGAATAGGGGTGAGAGAAATAAGAAAGTCTTGTGCAGCGAGGCCGCGGAAGGAGGGGAGGCATGCAGTTAGCAAGATCAGAAGAGCAGT
The DNA here is from genome assembly GCF_035594125.1 of Scylla paramamosain. Classification (NCBI taxonomy): domain Eukaryota; kingdom Metazoa; phylum Arthropoda; class Malacostraca; order Decapoda; family Portunidae; genus Scylla; species Scylla paramamosain. The sequence goes on from NC_087191.1 coordinate 2,871,112, forward strand.
TAGCATGAAAATAACGGTAGAAGACAGCTAGATATGCAACATTGCGGCGGTGAGAGAGAGGCTGAAGACAGTCAGTTAGAGGAGAGGAGTTGATGAGACGAAAAGCTTTTGATTCCACCCTGTCTAGAAGAGCAGTATGAGTGGAACCCCCCCCTTGACTTGTGAAGCATACTCCATACATGGACGGATAAGGCCCTTGTAGAGAGTTAGCAGCTTAGGGGGTGAGAAAAACTGGCGGAGACGTGTCACAACACCTAACTTCATAGAAGCTGTTTTTAGCTAGAGATGAGATGTGAAGTTTCCAGTTCAGATTATAAGTAAAGGACAGACCGAGGATGTTCAGTGTGTTGTTCAGCGAGGCCGCGGGAGGAGGGGAAGCATGCAGTTAGTAAGATCAGAAGAGCAGTTAGCATGAAAATAGCGGTAGAAGACAGCTAGAGATACAACATTGCAGCGGTGAGAGAGAGGCTGAAGACAGTCAGTTAGAGGAGAGAAGTTGATGAGACGAAAAGCTTTTGATTCCACCACACTTAAACGGATAAATATCACTCTATATGGAGAAACAGAACAACATTACCAAAACGCCAAAATTTATGCAAATTTTTTTTTTTTTTAGTATCTATAAACGTGTTATTCACCAAAAAGCTAAAAAGCATGGAAAACACCATAAATGTGAAAACAAGACATCATTGCCAAAAATGTGTCTTTTGAGTGTTTTTAAGCCACTTCATGTACGAAACAGCTAAAACGTTATGGAGATACACAAAAAACATTCGCAAATTCAAGCATTTTGAGTGTTTTCCAGATTGATATGTACAAAAAAATCAAAATGCAGGGAAAGTACCCTAAATATGGAAACGAAAAGACATTACGAGCAACGTGTATTATGAATATTGTTGAGCATCTCAGATACCAAAACGCTAAAATGCATGAATAGCACTGTATATGGTAAAACAGAAAAACATTTCCAAAAAACGTGTATTCTGAGTGTTTTTTTTTTCTTTTACATTATTAGGTACTAATAATCCTATATACAGAAACGAAACGACATGTGTTTTAAGTAATTTTGAACGTGTTAGGCACCAAACCATTAAAAATAATTCAAATCACCCTGTATGGGAATACAAAATAACATTCCGAAAAATGTGTATTTTGAGTATTTTTGAACTTATTACGTACCAAAACACTAACACGCATGTAAGACACCTTTTATATAGAAACATAATAACATAAAAAAAAATATATATATATATATATATATATATATATATATATATATATATATATATATATATATATATATATATATATATATATATATATATATATATATATATATATATATATATATATATATATATATATATATATATATATATATATATATATATATATATATATATATATATATATATATATATATATATATATATATATATATATATATATATATATATATTTGAGCGTTTTTGAGCCTGTTTCGTAGAAAAAGTCAGAATCCATTGATACCATTGTATATAAGGAAAAAAAAACAGAAAACATTAACAAATAAGTGTATTTTGTTTAGGTTAGGTTAGACAAAATGCATAAAAAAATACAATATGTGGGGAAACGAAATGATATTACAAGGAACGTGTATTATAAAAGTTTTTGAGCGTCTTAGGTACCAAAATGCTAAAACGCATGAATAGCACCCTTTATATGAAGAAAAGAACAACATTACCATTGTAAGGTGCCATAACGCCAAAATGGATGTAGGCACCCAATATGGAGAAACAAATAAATATTACGATTATCGTGTATTATGAGTATTTCTGAGCTTCTTAGGTATCAAAACGCTATAACACGTCAATATCTCTCTGTATGGAAAAACAGAACAATACCAAAAACGTATAATTTGAGTTTTTTTTTTTTCAGCTGCTTACGTACCAAAAATTAAAATGCATTCAAAAAATCTTTTATAGAGAAACCGAATAAAATTTCCCAAAATAAGTACTTTAAGAGTTTTTGAGATTGTTACGTGAAAAAAGGCTGAAATGGATACAAAGTACCCTATAGGGGGAAACAAAAGGACATGACGAGAGTCGTGTATTATATATATATGTATTTTTTGGGGGGGCTTCTTATATACGAAAACGTTAAAACGGATGAACAGCACTGTATAGAGAGAAAAGAACAGCATCATCAAGAATGAGTATATTTAGAGTATTTCATATTATTAGGTGACAACAACAAAATGCATGGAAGGCATCCTATATGGGGAAAGAAAATGGCACTCCTAGTAACGTGACTTCTCAGTGTTTATAAGCCTGTTAGGCAGCAAAACGCAAAAAAAAAAAAAAAAAAAAAAAATAGAAAGCACCGTATATATATATATATATATATATATATATATATATATATATATATATATATATATATATATATATATATATATATATATATATATATATATATATATATATATATATATATATATATATATATATATATATACTCGTATATATATATATATATATATATATATATATATATATATATATATATATATATATATATATATATATATATATATATATATATATATATATATATATATATATATATATATATATATATATACATCAAAAACGTGTTTTGAGTGTTTTGAGCTATTTACATACTAAAACGCTAAAACACGTGCAAAACACCCTTTATTAAGAAACACAATAATATTACCAAGAAAAAAAAAGTATTTTGAGTGTTTTTGAGCTTGTCACGTAGAAAATGTTAGAATCCATGGATACCACTGTATATAGAAAAAAAAAACAAAGAACAGAAAATATTAACGAAAAAGAGTATTTTGAGTTCATTTCACATTCTTAGATAGCAATACGCTAAAATGCATGCACATCACCCAAAAAAAAAGACTACCAAGAACGTCTTTTTCATTTTTTTTTTTTTTTTACTCACGTAAAAACGCATGCAAACACCCTTTATGAGGAGAAAGTATAACCTTACCCCATAATATATATATATATATATATATATATATATATATATATATATATATATATATATATATATATATATATATATATATATATATATATATATATATATATATATATATATATATATATATATTGAGTGTTTTGAGCTTGTTACGTAAAAAAAGAAAATAAATAAAATTCATGGAAAGTACCAGACATGAAAAAAAAAGGCATTACGGGAAACGTGTATCATGAATATTTTTTTGAGTATCTAAGGTAGCAAAACGCTAAAACGTACGAATAGCATTCTATATAAAGGGAACAACTTTGCCAAAAATGTGTTTTTTTTGTGTGTATTTCACATTGTTAGTTACAATGCATGCAAATGCATGCAAAATGCATACAATGCATGCAAAATGCATGCAAAGCTTCGTGTATGTGGAAACAAAACTACATTATCAGAAACGTGTCTTTTGAGTGTTTTTTAAGGTTGTTAGGCACTACAAACCTAAAACAACAAACATGCAATTCACCCTATAGATAGAAGAGAACTTTACGAAAAAAGTTTCTTTAGAGGGGTTTTTTTTTTACTTTTCTTGCCAAAACGCTAAAACGTATGTAAACACACATTATGGAGAAACATAATAACATAATAAAAAAAAACAAGTATTTTGAATGTTTTTGAGTTGGTTACGTAGAAAAATGACAAAATGCATGCAGTATACCCAATATAGGGAGAGAGAGAGAGAGAGAGAGAGAAAAAAAAGAAGAGAAACGTTTATTAGGACGTAACGCGAAAACGCATTAATACCACGTTATATGGAGAAACAAAACAACATTACAAAAAAGGGTATTTAGAGTGTTTTTTGAGCTTGTTACGCACACAAGGGTAAAAATCCATGCAAAGTACCCTGTATGGGGAAAATAAAAGACATTACAAGAAACGTGTGCTTATGAGCTTCTTAGGTACCAAAAAACTAAAATGCATGCACTGTACAGAACATACATACCAGAAAGATGCATGTTGAGTTTATTTCACATTGTTAGGTGCCATAAGACCAAAATGCAGGCAAAGCACTATACATGAGGAAAGAAACGAAATTTCGAGAAACGTTTCTTTTGAGAGTTTATTAGCGTGTTAGTACACAAAACGTTATAAAGTATGGAAAGTACCCAATATGGGAAAACAAAACATTACCAAAAACTTATGTTTTAGTGTTTTTGAGCTATATATGTTAAAAAATGCAAAAACACATGCAATAGCACCCTTTATTAATAAAACACAATGACATTATAAAAAATTTTTAAAAAAGTATTTTGAGAGTTTTTGAGGTTGTCACGTATGAAAACGCCAAAATGCATGGTTAGTACTCTATATTGGGAAACGAAAAGACATTACCAGAAACGTGTATTATGAATGTTTTCGAGCTCCTTAGTATCAAAACACTGAAAGGCATGAATAGCCCTCTATATAAAGATCGACATTACTAAAAACCTGTTTTTTTGAGTGTATTTTACATTTTTAGGTAACATAGCTATAAAATGCATAGAATGCATTCTATATAAAAAGAGAAAACGAGGGTGTTTATCAGCGTGCTAGGCACCAAAACGATGAAAGGCATGGAAAGCACACAATATGATAAAAGAAAAGAGAGAGAAAAAAAAAAAACTTACCGAAAACGTCTTTATCATTTTTTTTTTAGCTTCTTGCGTATCAAAAAGCTGAAAGGCATGGGAAAAAAAATATGTAAAAACATTGTAATTTTACGAAAAACGTGTATTTTGGGTGTATTTGAGCTTGTTAGCTAGAAAAATGCCAAAATCCATACAAAGTACTCTATATGAGGAAACAAAAATACTTTACGAAAAACGTGTATTATGAGAGCTTTCGAGGCTTTTAGATACCAAAATGCTGTAATACATGAATAGCACCCTATATCAAGAAAAGATCAACATTAACAAAAACGTGTATTTTTGGTGTTTTCTAGGTTCCAAAAAGGCAAAATGCATGCAAAAGGCTCCTATGTTGGGAAACAAAATGATATTACGAGAAATTAACTTTTGAATGTTTTGAAGATGTTAGGCACTAAAAGCCTGATAGGCATGGAATTCACCCTATAAAGGAATAGTAACAACATTAAGAAAAACGTGTCTTTTGAATATTTTTGAACTTCTTATGTTCCAAAACACTTAAACGTAAGCAAAAACACTTTATGGAGAAAAAATAACAACATTACCAAAAACAAGTATTTTCAGTGTTTTTGAACTTACTACGTAGAAGAATGGCAAAATTCATGCAAAGTACCCAATATAGTGAAACAAAAACACATAACGAAAACGTTTATTGTGAAAACATTAAAACGCGTTAATATTACTCTATATGGAGAAACAGAACACTACCGAAAACAAGCATTTTGATTGTTTTTGAGCTTTTTCTGTATAAAAACGCAAAAAAAAAAAAAACATGCAAAGTACCTTATATAGGAAAACGAAAAAATATTACGAGAAACGTGTATTATGAGTGCTTTTGAACTTTTTAGGTATCAAAAAACTAAAACGCATGATAATACTGTATATTGAGAAAGAGAAGAACATTACAAAAAAAAAAGACGTGTATTTTGAGTGTATTTCACATTGTTAGGTGCCATAATGCCAAAATGCATGCCGAGCACCATACATTGAGAAAGGAAACGAAAATTGCAGACACGTGTGTTTTGAGAATATATTAGCGTGTTAGCCATTATTAATACACTAAAAACCATGGGAAGTACCGTATATGGGAAAACAAACCAACAGTACCAAAAACTTTGCTTTTCAGTGTTTATCAGCAACTTATGTACAAAAAAGCAAAAATTCAAGCAAAACAACCTTTATGGAGAAACAGATTAACATTATCAAAAACAAGTATTTTCAGGGTTTTTTTTGTATTTCTTACGTACAAAAACGGCAAAATGAATGGAAAGTACTTTATATGGAGAAACGAAAGGACATTACGAGAAGCGTGTACTATAAGTGTACTATAAGTACTATCTTAGGTCCCAAAACGAGAAAACGTATGAATACACTCTATATGGAGAAACAGAACAATATTACCAAAAAAAGGTGTATTTTTAGTGTATTTCACATTGTTGTGTAGTAAAATGAGAAAATGGTCGCAAAGCACACTATATAAGGAAATGACACGAGATTTCCAGAAACGAATTTTTTGAGCTAAAAAGTTTGGAAAGCACCTTATTTAGGAAAACAAAATACATCATTACCAAAATCGTCTCTTTATATATATATATATATATATATATATATATATATATATATATATATATATATATATATATATATATATATATATATATATATATATATATATATATATATAATTTTCAGTGTTTTTCGGCTATATGCGCAACAAAACGCTAAAACATATGCAAAAAGAGCTTTTATTGAGAAACAGTATAACTTTACGAAAAACGTGTGCTTTGAGTGTTTTTTTCAGCATCTTACGTAGAAAAATGCCAAAATGAATATAAATTAATAGAAAATTTTTATCATTATGAAAATTTTTGAGCTTTTTAGGTACCATAATTGTAAAATGCATGAATAGCACCCTATATCGAGAACCAAAACAATACTGAAAAAAAAGAACTGTACATTTACGTACATTGTTAGGTTTCAAAACGCCAAAATTCATGCAAAGCCCTCCAATTCGGCAACAAAACGACATTAAGAAAAACATTTTTTTTTTTTCGGTGTTTTTGAGCTTGTTGTGTAGAAAAAAGGCAAAATGCATGGGGGAAAGAAAGACATTATGATTAATGAGTATTATGATTTTTTTTTTTTTTTTTTTGAGATTCTAAGGTACCAAAACGGGAAAAACCATGAATAGCACTATATATGAGAAACAAAATAACGTTACGAAAAACGTGGATTTTGAGTGTTTTTTTACATTGTTAGGTACAAGAACGCCAAAATGCAGGCAAAGCTTCCTATATGGAGAAATTAAACGACATTACCAGATACGTGTCTTTTTAGTCTTTTTGAGTGCGTTCGGAATCAAAACGTTAAAAACAACGGAAACCACACTATATGGGAGTGGGAAACAACATTACCAAAAAAAAACGTGTCTTTTGACAGTTTTTTTTTCAGCTTCTTACGTACCAAAACGCTAGAAAAAAACAGAATAACATTACCGAAGACAAATATTTTGAGTTTTTCGATCTTGTTACATAGAAAAACGCAAAAAATGCATGCAAATTACACTACATGGGGAAACAAAGACGTTACTGGAAATTATAATATGAGTGTTTTATTGAGATTTTATGGTAAGAAACCGCGAAAGGCGCCAATACCACTCTATGCAGAGAAATAGAACAACATTGCCAAAAAACGTGTCTTTTGAGTGTTTTTCAGGTTCTTACTCACGAAAAAGCTGAAACGCATGCAATAAAAATAAAATCCTTTAGTGAGATATAGAAGGATATTAAAAAAAATATTATTTTGTGTGTTTTTGAGCTTCTTACGTACAAAACCGCCAAAATGCATGCAAAATACTCTATATAGGGAAAAGAAAGAGACATTGCGAGAAACATGTATTATGAGTGTTTTTGAGCTTCGGTACCAAAACGTTAAAACGCATGAATAGCACTCTATATGGAGAAAAGAATAACATTACCAAAAACATGTCTTTTGATTGTATCTCACAGTGTTAAGTATGAGAACGCCACAAAGCATGCAAAGCAACCTATATGGAAAAAAAAAAAAAAAGAGATCACCAGAAACGTGTCTTTTAATTGTTTATGAGCTTGTTAGGTACTAAAAAGATAAAAGTCATGGAAAGCAGCCTGTATAAGGTACCAAAAAAAATTACAAAAAACATGTCATTTTAGTGTTTCTAAGCTACTAACGAATCAAAACGCTAAAATATCCGGAAAACATCCTTTGTGGAGAAACAAAATAAAGTGATAAAAAAAAGTATTTTGAGTGTTTCTGAGTTTGTTATAAAAACACCAAAATGCATACACAGCACCCTATATAAGGACACGGAAAGACATTACGAGAAAATTGCATTATGAGTGTTTTTGAGCTTCTTCCATAACAAAACTCGAAAACGCATGAATAGCAATCTATATGGAGAGAGAGAACAACATTTCCAAAAACGTCTATTTTTAAGTGTTCTTGTTTACGTTCAAAAAAACAAAATTGCATTTTAAAACATCCATTATGGATAAACAGAACAACATTACCAAATACAAATAATGTTTTGCTGATTTTCAGCTTGTTACATAGAAAAACGCCAAAATGTACGGTAAGTACCCTATATGGAGAATCGAAACATTACCAGAAACGTGTCCCGATGGTTTTGAACTTGTTAGGCACCAAATCCCTAAAAAGTATGGAGCTCATCCTATATGGGCAAAAAAAAAAAAAAACATCGTTACGAGAAGCGTGTCTTTTGAGCTTTTTTGAACTTTATACGTACCAAAACGCTAAAGCGCAGATACAAACAGCAGATAAAAACTATGACAAAGATGAAGATTAGAGGAAGAAGAGAAGAAGAAAAAGAAGGAGGAGGAGAAGGAGGAGAAGGAGGAGGCGGAGGAGAAAAGGAAGATGAACTTTCTTAGTGTTCGGTCCTGATTTATTTCGTATCGTATGTAATCTACTCAAGCAGGTCATCTTCGTATAAACAGACAGGCTTCTCGCTCCCTGCTTGTCCTATGTTCTTGTGTGCCTCCTCCTCCTCCTCTTCTTCATCCCCCTCCTCCTCCTCCTCCTCCTCCTCATCCTCGTTGTTCTAATCCTACCTCTGCTGATGCTGCCTACTTGCTCCTCCTCCTCTTCCTTCTCCTCCTCCTCCTCCTCATCTGCTCTCTGTCTGATAGAGCTTAAGTCTCATTCTTGCAACAGTGAACAAAGCTCTCTCTCTCTCTCTCTCTCTCTCTCTCTCTCTCTCTCTCTCTCTCTCTCTCTCTCTCTCTCTCTCTCTCTCTCTCTCTCGCTCTCTCTCTCTCTCTCTCATATTCTTTTGTTATAACTTCGTATTTTTCGCGCTTTACGTTTCATTTTCCAGTCGGCGTAACAAAGCGGCACGCGACAAGGGGAGAGAGAGAGAGAGAGAGAGAGAGAGAGAGAGAGAGAGAGAGAGAGAGAGAGAGAGAGAGAGAGAGAGAGAGAGAGGAAAAAGAGCATTGTATATGACATTCTCTGTTTCTGCTGCAATGTACGCACAACAGTTATTATACGTAGGAGCACACTGCTATATATGAAAACACACACACACACACACACACACACATCCTCTTTAAAAGCTGAACCCAGACTCCAACGCCTTTCCCCCCCAACTCCCCCATATCTTTACTCCTTCCACCTCTTCCTTTCCCTCCCCCAGCCTCCCCAAAGCGACCACCGCTCAGCTCCTTTTCCACGACCACTTCAAAACACCCAAACCTGCACAACCACGCATTCTCGTCCACTGACAACTACCCACAATGCAACAGAACTCGAGGGGGTATTAACCTGGAGAATCAAGGTTAAGAAGGATAAGGAAGAAGACAAAATGAGAGTAAAAAACGAAAAAAAGGAATCTAGATGCCATTGTTATCTTCTTATCATTCCTGCTGTGATTCAATGTTGGTACCAGTTAATAACAACACCTGAGAAGCCTCTTCCTCCTCCTCCTCCTCCTCCTCCTCCTCCTCCTCCTCCTCCTCCTCCTCCTCCTCCTCCTTCTCCTTCTCTTCCTTCCTTCCTTCTCTCTCCTTCCCTAGGGGACATCACTGCTGCCATCGAGGACACGACCAAGGACGCCACTACTAACACCCTTTATGTTATCCACGCAGGCACAAATGACGTCCAGCGGTCCCGATCAGAAGAACTGATGGCGAAATACAAGGAAATGATTCGCAAATACAAGACTAAATCAAATAATATTATAATTTCAGGCATTCTCCCGAGGATCAACGCGAACGCAAGGTTCTACAACATTGCGTTCAGTTTAAATAACGGATTAAAGACTCTCTGCCAACAGGAAAACGTGGAGTATCTTAACATGTGGAACGATTTTTATAATGAACACAGACTCTTCCAGAGAGACGGTCTTCATCTGAACTCTGTGGGAGCAGCCAGGATGGGCAGATTAATCCATGAAAAAGTTTGTCTCCACAGATCAAAAAACGCGCGGGCGCCAGCAACAGTACCAGTGTCGTAAGCACTAACGTAATTATTTCATTCACAGGTTCAGACAAGATCAGAGCTTGTTACTTCAATGCCCGTAGTTTACGGAATAAATTAAATGAGCTGCACGCTCTTATTTATCTTGAAAACTACGACATCATAGGCGTCACGGAAACGTGGATAAATTCATCAAGCAGGGATTACTTAGCTGAGTACTCACTCCCTGGCTACACCATTTTTAGCTGCGAGAGAACTCACCGTGCGGGAGGCGGTGTTATGTTTTACGTAAAAAGTAATCTTCATCCTCGTTTACTCCCAACCCCAACCATTGCTAATATAGACGTCACTTTCATCCAGTTAGAAAATAAATCTCGTAAAATAACATTAGGTCTCGTCTATCGAACGCTGCTATGTAGCAGTCACCCGCTACAAACGAAAAACTTTATGACCTTATCGCGGACATTTGCTGCGTTAATAATTGCATAATCATGGGGAACTTTAATCTTCCAGTCACGAGGTGGGGTGAACCACTGACGGCTCACGCAGGCCAGCATCTCTACGGGTGTATCCTTGAAAGCTCCCTCCACTAGCACGTCATGCATCCGACGAGAGATAACAATATCCTAGATATTGTTTTAACAACTGGTGAAGAGTCAGTAAAAGACCTAAAAATTGGACCAGAACTGAGTTCCAGCGATCATCGTAGCTTACTTTTCACCATAAATTTTGACAAAGCTAAAGTAAGCGAAAGTAAATAAAAAGTGCCAGACTATCGGCGTGCTAACTTTGAGAGACTTCGCATGCAGCTTGCATCCATAGACTGGAATGAACTGCTGGGAACACCAGACATTAACAACGCATGGGAAGTGTTTGCTAAAAAGTTAAATGAAACTACGTTTTTGTGTGTACCGCAACGAAACAGACGGAAGGTAAAAAAACACCAAACCGAAATGGTGGAACAATGAAATTAGATGCTGCCTTCTGGCTAAGAAAAATGCGTACCACAAATACATACTAACACAAAATAATGATGATAAACTTGAGCACGACAAATTACGTAGAAAAACTAAAAAGCTGATCAAATGCAGCAAAAAATCTGTCGAAGCTCAGATCGCGAACTCATGTAAAACGAACCCAAAAGAATTTTACAGTTATGTAAAAGCAAAAAGGGTCTTAACATCAACGATTAGTCCATTAATAACAGAAAATGGTAAACAAATAATAAGCGAAACAGACATGGCGAATACCCTGAACGAGTACTTTTCAACCGTCTTCACGACTGAGGATGTTCAGGGCAGTCTGTCGACCCCCACGCCTCAGTCACGAGGCACCACGCTGCCAGACTTTACCATCATAGAAAGTGAAAGCCTCTCAGTCACAAAGAGCATAAACGTAAACAAAACACCCGGGCCAGACAAGATATCACCCAGGCTTCTTAAAGAAGCGAGAAATGAGCTCGTGAAACCGCTTACAATTTTATTCAATAAAACTTTACTAGCGGGTAAAGTTCCCAACGAATGGAAACTAGCAAATGTCACGCCAATCTTTAAAAAAGGAAATAAATCTCTCCCAGTCAATTACAGGCCGATCAGTCTCACTTAAGTAGTGTACAAGCTGATGGAAACAATAATTAGAGATAAAATTGTTAAATATTTAGAAGAAAATAGATTAATAAAGGATTCGCAACACGGTTTCAGAGCCAAGCGTTCCTGCTTAACAAACTTACTAGACTTCTTTTATGAAGTATTTAACTCGTATGACGAGACAAACCTGTTGATATTATCTACCTTGATTTCCAGAAAGCTTTCGACACTGTTCCCCGTAAGAGACTCATCAGTAAAGTAAAAGCTCACGGCATTGCCGGAAACACCCTGAAATGGCTGAGAGACTGGCTCTCTGACAGAAAACAGCGTGTTGTGAGTAATGGAAAAGAGTCAGAGTGGCATAAGGTAAATAGCGGCGTTCCTCAAGGCTCTGTATTAGGACCAGTACTCTTCATAATGTACATAAATGATATTGATGAAGGGATAAACTGCAAAATAAGTAAATTTGCAGACGACACCAAAATAACAAGTACAGTAATGTCTGTGTCACAATGGCAGGAACTGCAGAGTGACCTCAATAAACTAACAAGCTGAGCAGAAAAATGGCAGATGAGATTCAATATAGAAAAGTGCAAAGTTCTACATATCGGAAGCAACAATGTTCAGGCGAGATATGTAATGAATAACATGCCACTGTCCAGTGCTGATAAAGAAAAAGATCTTAGGGTCGTTGTGTCAAACGACCTAAACCCGAGTCAACACTGCACAGAAACAGTAAAGACGGCAAATAAATTAGTAGGGTTCATTGGAAGAACCTTTGAATTTAAATCAGAAAAGTTTATACTTGTCATATATAACTCACTGGTGCGCCCTCATCTAGAATACTGCGTACAGTTCTGGTCCCCATACTACAAGAAAAACATTGAAAAACTAGAAAAGATACAGCGCAGAGTCACAAAGATGATTCCAAGATTGTGCAATAAGCCGTATGAGGAATGACTGGAAGAACTAAACCTATTTAGTTTAACAAAGCGCAGGATAAGAGGAGACCTAATTGAAGTGTTCAAAATTTCCAAAGGATATAGTAACATTGATGCACATAAATATTTTACCATTGATCATTCTAACCTAACAAGAAATAATGGATTCAAGATAATACCCAAACATTTTAAATCCCACGAGGCAAAACATTTTTTTTTAATCGTATAGTAAATATATGGAATAAACTTCCTGCCGAAATTGTGAACAGCAACACTATTGAATCATTCAAAAATAAAATAGACAAATATTTAAAAGCAAATCCCCAACAAGCTCTCTTCTTGTCCGAATAATTACTAAATACACTAATAAACTCTTATTCTACACCAGTTTTAATATAACTTGTATTAACTTTCAGATAGGTGTATAGAGTTCACCGTAGGGTAAATAGTAGAACTTCCTTTCATCCTTTCCTATGAAAATTTCCATGGCAGTTTTTCCATACTGCATGGTACTTTTCCCAACGATTTCGATGCCAGGGAAAGCTGGAGGGAGTGGTGGGTGGGGAGGAGCCTTCTGCTATGCTGTCCTGTCTTATTCCCTGTAGCTAGTTAGAAGTAGTTACCAAACAGCCTTGCAAGGACCAAAAGGTCTGTTGCTGTTTGGCTTTCCTTTGTATTCCTTTGTATTC